>NC_090706.1:30669086-30972116 GCF_040954835.1 Lepisosteus oculatus
TTTTGAATGCTTCTCTCAAGTTCTTTCATAACATCCTCTGCTCTGGACTGAAGTGATACAGTTCAATAAGCTTTTGTGTTCAAGATATTCCTTTGCGACAGGGAATTGATTAAATTAAATTAATTTGTTACCATTTCTTGGACTGATTCTAGAACAAAGAAAATCTTGAAGCATGATTGACTGTACACTGTATTCTAAATGAGGCCTTCTCTATGCAATGCAAACTTTTAATATGCAGTAATTCCCTTGATCTGAATTCTACACTTTTCACAAGATATCGCAGCATTTTGTCTCTGATAAGTAAGAGACAAAATCATAGATAATTTACTCTGATTTCTTTACTACTGGATTATGCAACACATACAGTATTGTAATACAAACAGTGATATTGTAGGAGCAGCAAACTTACAAGACCTTTGTTTTTTGTTTGACTGTTTATATAAATTTAATTTATGGCTACTGTGATTCCATTAGGTGAATAATTAAGTGAAATAATGTCTAGTGTAAAAGAAGGGAGCACATGATCTAGAGTATAATCTGATAATTAGGTAATGATGAACCATTGTGGAAAAATCTTCCAAATCCATTGATCTAATCCTATCTGTCAGGTGTGGCAAAAGGAGCATTTTCTGCAGTGTTCGATAGTGAAGTCTTAAAGGTTAAGCATTCAGGCCAATTCCCAGGAAACCTCTTACACGGGAACATCTGGTCATTTAATTGGCTCTGTTCTATTTTATCTCATCCTTTTCTTTCTTGTTTTAATTCAGCTGCCTGTAGCTAACAAAGCCTTATGGGCTCCAGCACTGTAACAGTATTTAATCTTCAATTTGCCTTATTAACTTTTTCAGCATGGGAGATGTTAATAGGCCTTGAGACATTTAAGATTACTTTCCAGAGACTCTATTTTTTGTGTTTACATTCATAGGATCAGTATTTGCATTATTTCAAATGTAATTAAGAACCTGTCTCCTAGACAAGAGGTCTTGCTATACTAAGTATACTAAGTATTTATTACCAGATTATATATATTTCAAGATCGGTTTTAAAACACAAAATCACATCCAGAAGAAGAATGAGTTTTGCTCTGAGTTATCTTTTTGCTTAGTAAGTACTGCTTTAAAATATTTGAGTATTTATGTTTTTATTAGTTCACGTGGGTAGCTCCGTCAGCATCCGTAGGCTGCAAAGGAACAAGTAATAGGTTTATTTCATGCTGAAAAAAAGAAGAAAGAAAACATGTTTCTGCTGTGGGGCCTTCTTCAGAGTATGAGAAAGACAAGGCCTTTCTTTCTCACACCTGAAGAAGGCTCCACAGCTGAAACATTGTGTTCTCTTTCTTCTTTTCTTCAGCATGGAATAAACCTATTACTTGTTCCTTTATGTCTTTGTGCACACTCATTAGACAGAAGGAACATCTGCAGATTTGAATTAGTTACTAGGCTTTCAAGTACCAAAAGAGAAAATTAAGGGTACTGCATAACACACATTCACGAGAAACTTTGACCTCTTTAGGCCACGTTCTTCAATATCATAAGGAAAAGTGAAAAAAATCTATCTCTATTTCATTATTCAAGCAATCTTTCCAACACACATTTTATGCGATGTTTAAACATTGTATAATGCATGGTCGAACCATTTAGATGAAAATATATTTTTCCCAGTGATCTTTAATGGTGCTTTCTTTTAAAGGACGCTGGACCTTCATATTGATTGTACAAGCTACATTATGGCATTGTTTTTTCCTCCTTTGTTTAATAATTAACCTTTGAAAGTTATACACTCAAATCTTTAGCTTATATATCATATATTAGATACTAAATATCAAGGCCTTTTGGATCCAGAATACTGCTGTGAAGAATATTAGTCTATTCAATTTCTTGGCAACCTAGTGTGAAAATAATTTGGCAATAGCAGGAGATTCCATTAACAAAATCAAAAATATGGAAATTGTCCAGCCTCTGTTTAACTCCTTGACTAAAAAGTATTGTATAAAAGGAATTTAACTTCCCTGCTGGCTCTTGCAATAGCCATCTGTTCATTCCATTGTAACAGCTGAATTTTAACATCTTATCATCACATTGTATCGTGCCCTTACACCAGCCTGAATTTCAGTGTTGTCAAATCTAAACATTTAACCCAAGCTAGGAGCTAGGCCACACCCAATGTTATCATTTATGCCAAAAGATCTTGTCTAGGAATTAATGTAAAACATGATATTGCTGTAATTGAATTCATAGTTATTCAGTAGATAGATCTACAGAGCGATTAATATAGAGCAATATAAATGTATATTTCCGTGTGGTTATTCATTTATAATAATAACACGGTTTGTGTTTGGTGATTGGCCAGACCACGGCAGAGCTGTAGTTCATTGATGTTGTTTGGCATGCACAGACAGCCTAAATTTCCAGTGGAGAGTCTTGATCTGTCAGGCAGAATATATTCTGTGGACTTCATTTTTGAGCATTATAACAGCTCACATCACAACTCACAGTCATGCTGCTGTATTTTATCATTGTCTCCTGCTGATGGTTCAATGAACATTTCTTTGCAGGACAGCACCACACCTATGTACTGTACAGTACAGCCACTACCCCAGTGGTTAACACTGGAAATCTGCGCTGCCTGGAAAAAACAATGGCAGCGTTCCAAAACAGACAGTACTGCTGTATGAGACATCTGATGTTTTTTTGAAGATGTCTGTGACTTCTCTGACATTTGTGATCAGTTGTTAGGGTTCATTCACAATACTTAATAGAATTTTCTGTAAATATCCATTTCCTTCTACCAAAGTCCCTTTGGCCAAATACAGTATGTTCGTTATTTTGCCAGTGTATAATTATTGCTATGCCATGACATTTCTGTCATCAGACTTTGTGAATATTATGGCCCTTATATCATGGAAATGGAACAACCTATTCCAATCTGCAGTGTTACGTATTCTTTATGAAGAGTTTCTGCAGAATACAAAACATTTCTGGTCCATGTTAAAATCCAAATAAAATACAACTCCAAAGGAAAGGAATTGTACACAGTATACACAATGAACACAGCTGTACTGTACATTGTTTTTGGTTAAAATTGAAAACTTTTCTCAAATGTAATGGTGAAGAACTCCAAATGCTTATATGCATATACTGTACGACATGTATAGTGTTGTTCATTCATTAGTTACTGTGCTTTTAATTACCATGTTTAAACTGTAGAAGATTTATATTTCAGTCTCAGTTATGAGCATGGATGTGGACTTTGCTCAGCAAAACATTTTACTTGGCATTACTTGGCATCTTCCTGTAAAAACACCAGCTCCTGAAGTATGATCTTTTCACTCTTGATTGGAATAGGTACTGCCTGTGTCGGCGCCAGAGTAATGCCTTGGTAAAATATAATACTGCTGTAAGGGATAAGATAAACATTTAATTATGTTTTTGTACAAAATATTTTAATTTGAATCATATGGATATATGCATAGCATTTATGCAAAACTGTACATTTTGGGTTTTTGCTGTAAAACTAAAACAAAAAGAGAAATCATTATAACCATGTTGAGAGTTTTAATAGGATTCTACCACCCCACCCACTCAGGTTATATTAAAATAATAAATCATGCACCACATAGAGGATTATTAAAATATCCATATTGGAACTCGACATTGGCCAAAGCTGTGGGAGGAGAACTAGGCTGAGGGGAAGCAAATTATGGTCCCAGCATCACGGCAGGCTGGAAGAACAAAAGAAGTGTCCCACTGCTTTTCTTAACAAGACACCCTGCAGCTTTCTTTAGTGGCTACCTCTGCCCAACATCATGAAGCACCCGGGGTGTCGGAGTCTTCTCATAGTAAGATTTGCCAGTGAATGTATAACAGGCACAAAGCAAGTAAAAAAAAACTTTTAATGTGGAACCAGACTTTGCATTTTAAACACTAACTACTTAGCCTATGCTGTTTTAATATATCCTACTATGAGTTGTTTTAATTTTCAGAAATTGTTGCCTTAATCAAAAATTGTTGTGATTGAATTGAATTGACTTCATAGTAAATTTGTTTTCACATTTAAAGTATATTATACTTCTTGTACAGTATGTTTACTAAGTATTATCTACACTCTCTGAAATATGTAGCATTATTAATGGGATGACAAGCTAATATAATGTTCTTATTTCAAAAACAATTATTACACATTGAATGAAAAAATAATTATCTTTGACATACTGTAATTGTTTCCTGTTTTGACTTTACAGGGACATGGAATAAGATAACAATGAGCACAAACACAATCAAACTGGATTAGTATATTCAAGGAAAGGTGTATGCAAATAAAGTAAGATAAGAAAACAGAACTGAATTTGTATTCAGCAAGTGCTTTGGTGGTACTTTGATGGTATCAACCTTGAGCTTGGTCAGTGGTTGTCAGATATACTGCATCTTGCTCTACAATGTTTCCATTATATGAAGCATCAGCTAGAAAAAACAAAAACAGGCAAAATGTTGGATCCCCAAGAGACCTATCCAGCAAATGTTTCGAACTCAGTTTGTGCCCTGTGGTATAGATATTGATGATCTGAGTCCTGGTTTACCTTGGCAGCAGGCAAAGGATTCTTTAAGCAGCACTGGGGCTTTGTGGTTTTGAGAAGGCCAGGATATTATTGGTTTATCATATGAGAGTGACCCCTTTAACTTAACCTGCTACATTATCATTTTTCTACCTAGAGCCACATCACTTCTCTAATCAAAAACACTCTATATTATCTCTGGAACTTGCAGTAGGTGCAAATGGCAGATGTATAGTAGTTACTCTGTGCTGCAAAGCACAAATACAATGTTTTCAAAACAAAACACAGCCTAAATCAACTGTATCGAAGCCCAAATATAAAGTAAAATATTTCTAATTGTAAAAATACATACCTGTACAAACATACATGTTTTGTACTTCCACACAAATGGTATCTATGGTAATATACTGTATATTTCAGTTGAAAGTTTTCCTGTGCTGGTCTTTATCCATAGTGGTAAAGTAGTATTCATAAACAGTGAGTTTTTTTTTTAATTAGGGTAAATGTAGAACAGATTAATTGGGAAAACATTATTGTATATGTGCACATTTTCACTTGATTATTATAGAACATACATACTTTAATCTGGTACTTTAAAAAGCCAGAAAATCTGTAAAAATGCAATGCTTTAAGGACATTTAAATGCTGAAGAAAATAAAATTGCTCTCACTGCTCTAATTTCCCAAGGTTTTGCATGGGGGAATTAGCATAACCATTTAAATCATTTAGTTGTGTCCTTTTGTTCTAACTGACTTACGTCTTAAAGGTTCATCTGCTTTATGCCAAGCAATGTGTGTTACAAAAAGGACTACAGTACATCACTAAAGTGCATATTTTGATGTTTATGTCTTGGAGATTGGCATGTGCCTAATATGCAGAATATTTCAATTTTTACAATGAATTATACATTTTAATACTGTATGGCCTTAAAAACAATAAACTAATATTTGTGGTTTTCTTTTAGAAAAAGATATACATATTTTTTCTTCGCTATGCAATCCATGCCTGCACCCTCTGGGGAGAAGGTATTGAAGGAAAATCCTATTGTAATTTCTTTGGAATATTTGAAATAGTCCTTGCTAGTCCTTTGAATACAGATAAGGTTTAAAAAGCATTTGCTAGAGGACAGCTTGGCAATGTACTGTAGTTATTCATTCATTTTGTGAGAAATATAAATTATGATTTTTTTTCTGTTTGCTTAACAGACAATTTTATGCTTTGAGGCTGTTTGTTAAGTATTACCAGCCTTGAAACTCATTAATATTTCAGATGTTATCTATTATATTTCCTGGATGAAATATATATTTTTATAAAGCTACATTTAGCAGATATCTGAAACACAGGGGCAGAAATGTGGTTTTCAGCTAACATGTTGCGTTTCAAACCTAGCAACATACAGTTGTCCTCTAAATCTAAGCATTTGCACCCCTATGAAAGTTAACAGGAGCTCCATGTTATGATTGCACCGTTGACTAAATAATATGGTAAAGCATAAAAACTGTATATAATTGTAAACCTGATTTATAGAGGTATGTCAAAAAAGTATCCCGTTGAGACCCTTGGAACAATAATATGTTAAGGACCCAAGGGAGCATGAGAAAACAAATAGCATTTTGCTTTATATTTCATTTTTTAATTTGTTCTTTTTTTTTAAATAACCTTAAGGAAAAAGCCCATGAGATTATTTGAACTGTTGTTTCTCTTATGATATGCTTTTTAGTGACAAGCTGATCTTTGACAAATACAGCAGTAATAATGTTGATAAAACAACGCAAATGGAAACAGTTTTGTTTGAATTTTGCTCAACTTCTTGACTCTTAAATTTCTTTTAGAAATCCGGTGTAGCAGCTTTCTCTGTTCTCCTACTTTTCCACCTAGGGCAGTCATTATTTCAGTCTTGTGACAGCTTCAATGGTTCGTGCTGCTTAAATGGTGTTCACATCAGTTTCAGTTATTTATCTAAGTGGCCTAGTATTTGATACCTCCCCTCTACTTCACCTGAGAAGATCTGCTATTTGAAAACCTTACAATACCTGGCACTATGATAATTTATTGTGGCTGTTGCACATTTAAACCTACAGTATGTTTGAACTTAAACATAATGTTCCATCATGTTCAGAAGCCCTGTATTGATATTTTATGTGTACTGAGAATTGTGAAACAAGTGTGCAGCTTAAATCTGATATTTGTGAATGTTGAATTCAAGGCAGCTCAAATTGCTTGTTAGTGAGTTGGCAAGAACAACAGCTTTTACTTTCTTTTGGGCAGCATGAAAATTAATAATAAAGCTTCAGTGTCTTTGAGTCAGTCCTAGATTTGGGTACTTTTGGTCTATATGACTTTTGCACCTTATTGTACTTTTTACTAGCAAACTCTGTTTTTCTCCTACCTTCCAAAGCAATGGAGGTTACTTTAGATTGGCTATTTTGCATTTTAGATGGTAGAAGGGGGGTATTTTCAGGAAGACCAGTACTCATGTTAGTTTTAATGTTACTTACACCAGATGGCAAAGATATAGGCAAAGCAAATGCTAATATTATTGTCTTAAGAAACACTATATACTGTAAAATAAAAAAAGCTGACAAGCATCACATATCAAGTTGCTGTCTTTTATAACAACATGGTTGTTAGGTAAGCGTCATTTTCCCCCTAAAGCTGTTCTTCAAAGACAATACTGATATCAAAGGGCTGTAAAGACTAAAGAGTGAAATACATGAATCACAGAAATTCAGGTTTGTTCTACACGGGAAAAAAAAAACACATTGTACATTGCTGTTTTTGTAAAGACAGAAGTGGGTAGGAGAGTAGCTGGTGGAAGGTTATTGAAGTAATATGATAGTACACCTGTGCAAGTTCCTGTGATAAAAAATGGCAGTCGCTAGAGACTGAACGAAGAGCAATAATTTATGGTGCTCAGACCTTGATGTGAACAAGCAGTAACAAGCACAATATTACATCTGATGCCTCTGTTTTCTCACTTTATTTTTTGACCATCTGGTACAATATTAGTTGAGATGAGTGTTGAACTAAGCTAGTTACAGAATGAGAAATACTGTTTGTTATTAGGAAACAATTACTGTTAATCTCATGTGGTCCTTTTTTCTAGTACTCTTTATATTGACCTTGCCTTTTGATGTCAGCGTACACTGCTGATAAAAAGCTTGGTAAAAAAGCTTTGTTTCCTGTTGTATGCTAAAACAGTATTACTGATTCAACCAGACTGTCTTTTTATAACTCATTTTATCATTTGTTCCAGTAGATAATGTGCTCTTTCTACTCAAGATATTAAGCTGTATTTTGATATGTTTCTCTCATTCTGCAGCATATTCTGAATGTAGATCTGCAGGTACCCATATCTGGTTCCATCCCAGCCATATTTTTGGTCTATTTTTCTCCAACATTACAGAAGATCTCTCTAGGATTATTTTTCTTGTTTGAAGTTCAGTTGACCCATCCAATCCATAACTCTTGGTTGCATTTCTGCAATTACTTAAAATGTTAGCCTTTTCTCCAAACAAATCTCTAATCACATTTTTTTTCCTCTTCAGTCTAATCAACACTATATCTTTCGCTTTTCTCCACTAGATGACAACATAGACAGTTACTTTACTTGGTGCAGTTCAGTTATCATTAATAACCCATCATATAATTGCAGACATTTTATGACCCAGGATCAGGAATTATTTTTTCAATCTGTGAATCTCTCAATATACAGTATATTTGTCTTTTTGTACACGTGCGTCTATATATATTACAAGATACTATAAAAACAAAAGATTTCCATACCTCTATTTACCTGTTTTGTCCCTTCTCACTTTTAGCTTTTAGATGATAGAGATTTCATTCTGGATCCTATTTGGACCTCTAAATTGAAAATATTGCTGTTTTATACATTTACATTTAAACACACAATATTATTCATGCTTTGGTTATTCTAAATAAATACTTGTAATGATTCAAATTATGGCATTTTCAGAATTCATGTTTTTGACCCAAATGCCTGTCTATAGTGAAATGACCAGGTAATGTAGGTTATACACACGTATTCTCTAGAAATATCGCCCGTCTTAGTCACAGCAGTAAAGTAATCACCTCTCAAATGAAAATATCAAGTGTTTTATTGACATTAAGATTGCAAAAGGCCACAGGCCCTTAGATAGCAAATTAAATTATGCACATTCCTTTATATCTGAGCTAAATAAAAGCTCCTGTGGTCTTTTGACATTTAAGGAACAAATCACACACAGACAGACAACTCGAGCGCACACATACAAAAGGTTGGGATCTCTCAAACCTTTCCTTCTCATTGATATTCATTGGCCCAGGGAAGCTAGGATGGGCATCACAGTTTTCATTTAATCAGGTTCTTATAGGGGGTCAGGAGTCATCTCACTGTATCACAGGCAGTATGTCGCAAAGGCTGTCAAAAGAGATTAGTAAGCCCTTGTCAAGGTGGAAGAAACAGGGAGGAATGAAACCTGAAGCTAGGTTAAGTAATTGGGTTCTTGTTCAATAAAAGTAGTGGGTGGGTTTTGTAATGAAAGACACTTAGTGCACACAGGTCTGAATCCAAGCATTCTTTTGACTTTTAAGTTGCTGAAGCAATAAGGACAAGCGTTATTTATTTGATCTTTTAAGCAACTTAATAATGATGATGGGCAGCCTTATCTTTCTTTATATTATACTGTAGGTGTTTTGTAATTATATCTGCGCAAAGTTGCCTCAGGGAAGGGATTTAGGCACTTGTTTTATATTTCTGAGCCACCTCTCCTATCCAATCCTCCACCTCAGCATGACAGCTCAACCACAATATGACATTTCTGTTATCTGTTGAAAAAGCTAAAGTACATGTGACCTTTCACCACTTATTAGATAAGGACTGCCTGCTATCTTATTTTGGAAGTTTCAGTTGATACCAGAATTCCAGTTCAGCTGAATGAAAACACAGAGTTAGCACTACCCACCTCTTGATCATTCTTGGGCTGTAACAAAGTTGTCAAGGATGCTGAAGAGGTATTCTATTTGAATCGGAAGAATGTGTTTGATTTTATTTCTGAATGCTTTTTATAATTCTGGATGGTAATCTTTTGTGTTATGTCAAATTAAGTCAAGAGCAAATTATAATTTTGTTGCTTAAAACCAATACAAAAGAGTGTGATCTCCTGTGAATTATTAATATAATCTACCATTGAGCTATAGTAAGTTTTAATTAATTATACGTGGGTCTTGATAAGCTGTATCTTGCATAGAATGTAGAAAGTGTCTGTCAAAATATTACCACTGTACATAAAAATACTGTATTACTTTAGTTGTTTGGTATTAGTTCATTTATTTTTCCAGTTTTTTCAATTTTTTACAGCCAGGAATTTTAAGGTCCCAATTCCATATACAATTACCATGCATGTCTTGAGTAGTTAATATGGAGGTCTGTATGAGCTCCCCATCAGTGTGCAGCTGCAAGGTAAATGGGTAAGAACAATGGGAAAATCCAATCAACTTGCACATTTCAGAACAAAACCCATCTCTCTGACTCCTAAAATCCAGTAATCAAATGCAGAAGATGTCACAAGTCAATGTATGCTCTGTTGCGAAGCAGAACTTATCATGGTAGTTTTGGAGTGTGTCATTCCCTCAAGAAAGTGGCACAAGCTCTAAAAATACTAAAATTAGATGGTTAAATGAACCAGTACTGCACAAATTTCATCTGATAATAAATATTGCATTAGATGCAGTACATATTCACAAGTTGTAGATTTTAAGAACGAAACCTGCTTTTTGCTTCTTGACATCTTTAAATATGTGATTCATTTGTCAAAGTAAATTGAGCTTTCTTGGCAGCAGTCAGGCAGATCTCCACTGTTTCCTTAAATTGTTAAAATATTCAACATGCTCTTCCAGATGGCTGACTGAGTAACAGTCGTCATATTTTATATTTTTTATCAAATGAAGTGAGCCATTTTGGAGGCATTATTCCCTTACATATTCTGCTTTTGAATGCTGCAGTCTAATATTTATTTTCAAACTATTCATATACAGTATACTGTATTTAGGTGATTTTAAAGGCCTAAAATAATCTCTTCAGAAATATACTGATTTTTGTGGAGTTCATCTTCATGAACAGCTAAAACTTTGTTTTATATTTGTTAGCATTTTTATCATAATGTTCTGGAGTGATGCAAAGTTGAGAAAAACAAGTTTGTATTTATACAGTATGAGTTTGCTTTAAATGGCCTTTCCAGTTGTCTGCTGAATACTTGTTTTTTGACACTCATTATAGGTTTGTAGACTCTGTCCTTAATATATTGCATTTTCAACACTGAAAAAGCTTATTTTCTCCATATATTGTAGTTCTACCATGGGCAATACATGTCCATATCAATCACATGAAAATCATGGTTTCTCAGCGGTTTTACAGACAAACATGTCTGCAGGCAAGTGTCTCTCCAGTCCCCAAAGCCAACCACATGTTAAATGGACCTGTGTATATGGGGTACTGCTGGAAGTCAAGAATGGACAGGCAGGCCCTGAGGCTACATTATAACTAATACATCTTTCTGAGAGTCTATACCCAGTCTTTTTTATGTAGAGGTGATCTCTAAGATTATTTGTCAAAAAGATAAAATATTGATGCTTAAACAAACATAACAAAACAGTCACCATAATAGTTTTAGTTTTTTTTTTACCTTGATATGTATCCAGAACTTTTGAGCTATTTTCCAGAAATGCAAGACCCTACTTGCTAGAGTACAGTACATGCTTTTAAGTGGACAAAGCATATAATTTGCTTTGGATGCTCTGATGCCTAGGCCAAACAGTGCCATTAAACCACTTTATAGATTTCATTTTCTGGGTGGTTTCCTTGGGACCTTTTTGGGCTATGTGATACTGGATCATCAAAGCTTATACTTTGATGTCACTGCTGACTATGATGTAGTGAATAATCCAAGGCTTATGAAGGCAATGTTATAAATCACTCTGAAGTCCTCTGTGGAAGAAAAGGTTTATATAAATGCTAATTCATTACCTTATTCACTCCACTTCTCTCTAACCGTGTGATGACTTCACAGGCATCCATGTTATATTTAAGCGAGGACAAGGAAGCTTAGTTTAAAAAAAAAAAAAACATTGTAATAAAGTGAAAACTGCTTATTATTTGAACCAGAATAGCAATGCCTGTGGTACTGAGTTGAGTTTGTGATACACAAGTCCAGTTCATTCCAATTTAATTAAATTTTCAGAAGTCTAAACTGATATAGACATTTTCATTTTAGAGAGGGTCTTAATGTCAGAGTGGGACCACACTAGCTAATTTTCAAGTATCATCTACATTATGGATTTCCTAACTCGATATCTGTTTCAAGCTACAGGACCAAATAAGAGAAAGGGAATATGCACTTCCGCCAGATCAAATTTAGTTTATGTGCTCTAATCAAGTACTGCAAACCCTTTAGATACATTTTAAAGCCAGTAGGCATCTCTGCAAACTGTAATATAGAAAGCAAAGCTAGAAAATGCATTGTCATTGCCATCACATTTTCTAAACCAAATTCCATTTTCAAGAGTTAACATTATTTTACTGTGTAAAGATGAGAAGGAATTTAATTTGGGATTACACCCATCATCTGCACTTTGTAAAAACTGCCAGAGAAACCTCAAAGATTCTTCATTCATTTTGTGCATGATTAAATTAGTTTTAGGTAATGTTTCTGTTTTGTGTGGAGAAAAACTGCAGTTGTATTTTAATATTTTTAGCATGTCTTTAGTGATCTCTATATTTTATATTTTTGAGTAGAAAAATGATACATTTATTTTCACTGTGGATTGAGGATAATTCAATGACTGTCACAGAAATCAACATAAACTATAGTAATGAATGTAGTGAGTTTCTGCTAAGTGTTCCTTCAAGGCCAATATTAGCTTAGGGTTGGAATTGCATTTGGACCTAGGTTTATAAGAGGGTTTATGGAATGTACTGTAGATTTGGGTTTGATGATATATTTAGTTAAGAGTTATTGTTGAATATATAAGGGTAAGGGTTTAATTTAAACCTGAAGTATGGGTTAAGATTGGAGTGATTCTTAGAGTTAAGATTGGAATGCAGACTACAGGTAGGTTACTTCTGTACTGTATATACAGTACAGTAAGTGTAATTTGGGAATGCAAACTTGGAAAGAAGACAGGTTGATTTCCTTTGTCTCAAAGCAATTGAGTACAAAAGTGTAAAAAAACAAACACATCTGCACACATTGCTTTTGAAAAAAAAAACATGTTTTTTATGTCTAAAACCCAAAGAACTGAGTTGAACAAGAAGCATACTGTAGCTTTGGAGAAAATCACCTGTAACATACAGTATGTCCAGCATTGACTACAAATCTTGAATTTGATGTGTTATAGCAAACAATTTACTTATGAATACGGCTGCTAGTAACAATTTATAGGCAACTTTTGTTATTCTTAAAGAAAAAAAATGTAATATGTCCATTCACTTCAAGCTGAGTAGTTAAGAAGAGAAGACTTCCGCTTTTAATTTTATGATTGTTTGAAAACCAGGCTCTTTTGTACTGCTGAAAACTATAAGCTAAAGAAAGTATAAAACAATGGCCTTAGAATATTATTGCCAGTAAGAAAGTGTGGGATGTATTGTGTAATGTGACTGCAATCTGTTTGTCATGTGATCTTTCATTGTTTGACTTTTTGTTTGGAGTGGAAAAATAGTCCAATGTGCCTGCCCAGATTGTGTTTCAGACCAGGTGTTGTGGTCTGTCCTGGTTAATGTGACAAATAAAACAGTGAGTCTCATTAAATCTCAACTGGCAACTTCAAATTAGGTATAAAAGGATCAATCTTGCTGTTGTTTTTGTATTGAATAGACTCATCCCTCTCTATACAAGCACACTTGGTTCCAAAATTTCTTCTTGTAGATAAAAACTACACACTATACTATATTACACTATGTTCTCATTTAAATATATGTAAAGGACTACAATTTGTGCTCATGACTGGACATAAACCAGTGGAGATTAAATATTTTTATTATTGTTTGGAATAGTACAACATGTAGAATTTACCAGTAATTCTTTTTATGCATGCTGTTATTTTTTAATATATTTATGAAGCAATTATGTGGAGAAATAAAATTTGCATGAGCTCGTTTAGTGGGGGAATTTAACTTGTATAACAAAAACAGGTATGTACATTACACTGTATACTGTATATCAATCATTTTATCAAGTACTCATAGGTAAAGTGCTCATTTTAATGGCTGATGTGTATATACTACATGTGTTATTGTGAATTACAAGAGATTACATTGAATGGCTCTGAATATCTCATGTGAGAGTTATAATCATGAAGAACTATTTAAAATACAATCAATATTTCTGGTTTCAGTAAAGATTGATTATAATTCTGGACTAATTTCATGTTTCCAAATAAGCTTCGTGACCATATTCGGAGAAGGAAAAAACACCTTTTCACATTGTTTTTGGCAATCAGCTGTTGAATGTTTTTTATAGTTTTAAATCAGCACGGTTCATGCTTTCTGAATAGTATAGTCTTTAAAGATTACTTATTCATCTGAAAAAGTGACTTGTCTTATTTAGTGTTACTGCAGAAGAGTAAATTGCTTGAAAATAACCAGGCAAATTTGGAATGACTTTTTTTTTTTACTTTATCTGATTATTTATTTTTCAGGTTCAAACTTTAATAAACTTTTTAAGTGATGATACTGTTAACTTATCATGAATGTTTTCAAGGTTTTAAATTGGCATGCTTCATGCTTTCTGAAAAGTATAGGTTTTAAGGATTACTTATTCATTTGAAAAAGTGGCTTGTCTTTATTAGTGTTATTGCAGAAAGTAAATTGCTTGAAAATAACTAGGCACATTTGGAATGACTTTTTTTTTTACTTTATATGATTATTTATTTTTCCATGTTAAAATTTTAAGAAACTTAGTGATGATACAGTTTAAAGACAAATTAATTTTGCACACAAGGACAACTGGATTCACATTAACTCCAGGCCTGAGAAGTTGATCTGTATATTGCAGTAATGGAAACTTGGCCCAGTAAAATTCATTTTAAAATTAAAGCTTGAATTAATGTTTCCTGGGTACTTGTGACTTTCCAGCTTCATGCAAATATGACCCAAAAATAAGGATTAAAATACATTCTGACAAGGGCAACTAAATATAAAGTGACTGTGATTTGCACTGTATTCTATTAATGTGACAGTTTATAGGCTTCAATGTTTTGTTAAAACATTCTCTCACATCCCATAGAAATGATTGCATTACAATGAAAATGTTATTGCAAGTCTTTCTATACATGACTGGGTTTTGAAATTGCAATGTGTTAGGACTGGAACATATTCATGTGCTAAAAGATGCTTATATTTATAAGTTACATTTCTTGTACAATGTGTTACAAAAACAGAATAACAAAAAGTACTGATAACATCAAACCTTGAGCAGTCTAGTTTAAATTGAGATGGTTGCAAATGTCATACTTCCTAACAGTACAATACAAGGTGAGTTTCACCAGTTACACTTTGTTTTTATAATTTTTCATGGTTTTTAAAATAAAATATCAAACATCAGTTCTGGAAATATCTATTTGGACCACTGTCACACGGACAACCTTGTATTATTTGTTCTATTCATTGTAAAGAGTGCTGCCTTTTTAAACCATTTTATGACGTTTTCTTAGATGCAGTTGTTTTAAAAAAGGGATACAAAATGCACAGCATAGTAAAGACAGATCAAGCACAACACCAAGTGGAACAATGTTTTCAATTATTTTATAGGTGTGCTTATCGTTACTAATAAAACAAACTGTTATGCCTTTTTGATTACTTTGTTTTGAAGTAATATGGTGACAGGACTGTTGAGGTTGCACCAAACTAGACTTTTACCTTAGCTTTGACTGTCACTTTAGCTTCTCATTCTAATATACAGGTATTGGCATGTAAATTGATGTACAGTAGCTAGCCCACCTAAATGTGAGCTCACCAAGTTCATACAAGAGAAATATAGCTTTCCACAAAACGTATTTCATGGCATGATTTGAACAAGTGTATTTTTACTAGAGGGGAGACCCCATTGTTTTTAGACAATGTACTACATTTGTTAAGTAAACCACTTAGAACAGACATTGTGTTGTAACTAAAGGTAAAAACCATGCTCTTTTCTTGTGCTACAGTTGAGGAAAAACAACATTTTAACAGAAAACTACATTTTGTGCATTAAGCCCAATGCAGTTAATTACCATGAGACCAATTATCAGATTAGTACTGATGCTGTAATGACAAAAAAAAAGATGGAAGATGTAGCTTTGAAAGCTGTCTGTTAGAATGACACTTGTACATATTGTATCAGTATAGCACGGAGTGTTAACCATCTGGACTTATTAATAACACCTAAGTGAGTTAATACTGTTCTCCTTGCACTTTTCTAATTAGTGTGTTGTTGCCTAGCAATTACTTAGTTATCCAAAGGTTTTATCCATTGCTATTCTGTTACTATTTTATTTTGACTAATCCCTTTGGAGTTTAAACTGGCTTGGCAAATAATGAAAACGGTAAGAGTGGAATAAAATAATGCTTCGTTTAAAGTCTACAAATAATACTTACAGTATACTGTTACAAAGCTGTCTACAAATAATACTGATCAGAAGTGTTCACTTAAAATTTACTTTCAAAGCCATATAATTTGACCTGCAGGCAGGTGCCTTAGCCTAAGGATGCATCAACACCAATTAATTGTAAGAGCTTAACATTTAAGAATTGGGGAATGTAAGATCCGAGCACCCCAGGCCGTTTTGTCCACAAGGTCAAAGCCATTGCAGAGCTGTCAGTTTAATAAATGAGTTGCTGCTTTGTTTTGATCAGCATTGTCAGAACTGATTGCCAACAAGTTCTGCTGATTGCAGCTGTATGTGGAGAATCCAGAAAAAAAAAAGTAGGGTCAAGGTGAATATCTTATTTTTGTAACATGCATAATTTTAATAGCTCTGCTA
Organism: Lepisosteus oculatus; assembly: GCF_040954835.1. NCBI lineage: Eukaryota > Metazoa > Chordata > Actinopteri > Semionotiformes > Lepisosteidae > Lepisosteus > Lepisosteus oculatus. The sequence continues at coordinate 30,685,654 of NC_090706.1, forward strand.
TTTCAGCACCCTTGAGCCATAAAATGTAATTGAACAGCATTCAAAAGCGACAGGTTTTGAAATGTCTGATTTATTTTTTTTCCCCTACTCCAAACACTCTTTATCAGATTATTTCAGTTTGGTGTCTTGGAAGATTTGATCAGTGTAACTATTTTTAATTGGCTTTTTTCAGATTGACGGTACTGTTTGTAATCCTGTCTTTTAATTGCATTCGAGCTTTTTAAGAGCACCATGTTGTACAGTGTCTATGAAAACAGATGGAGAGATGACATCTGCGGTCAATCACTTGTCGTGAAAGGTATCAGAAAAGCTGAGAGAACAAAATAGCTGCAGAAGTAAAATTAATGCAAAGTGCTTTTTTCAATATTGCATTAACAAAAGATCAGTTAGGGAAGTATTAAACTGTCTTATAGATACAAAAAGATATAGAAAACAAAGAGAAGTGTTCAAATATTACTTTGTACTTTGATTCCTGCATATCAAAGGATGAGGATTGTATGAAGAAGACCACATGGGATGTATCTATTTGTGATCAGTTATACAGTATAAATCATATGTTATCATTTCCATTTTGGCAGGTGCAGTTATCCAGGGTGACTTACACTTACATAGATGATAAATTTACAGTAAGGACTGTATACTGTATATATACATCAATCTAAAATAATTTAAAAAGGCCAGCACATGTTGGAAGAGCAATGCTAACACTGTGCTAGACAAAACAGACCAGTATACAGACACTGTATGCAACAAATGGCGAAGAAGACAGCCTAGTGGCATGTACCCCATGTCTACAGTGAACAGGATTAATAAGGAAACCATATTGCAAGGCTGAGAATCAAAAACACACAGGAGAAGACAACTGTGAGTGTAGGGATCAGAGGTGATGGCTAAATGCTGTAGAAGAGCCTTGAATACTGTAGGTTCTGGAAGGTGGTCAGGAATTAAACACTGCAGGGCCCCAGAAGTGGGAGAGCATAGAAGAGGGTACAGAAAGGCTGACAAATGAGAAGGAGGGGAGAGTTCGGCAGGGGGTTTAGGGAAAGATTAGAGACCGAAGATAAATAAGAAGGGAATGGCTGAGATATTGGTAGGAAAGGACATGGCATTGGAATTGGATGTGTGTAGCAAAAAGGCATCAGAGATTAGAGTATCGGAGCAGCCTGACAAATCAAAAAAACACATCAAAGAAATCTTTGGCTTTCTTGAAGTTGGGGTGGATGGATAGTTTTAGCAAGAAAGCCGGTCAAGGTGGCGTTACAATAGTCTAGGCAGGGCAGTAGTCAGACAAGACTAGCAGTTATATGGCATAATTGATAAGAATGGGGTGGATAGTGTGAATGTTGCTGAAGATGAAGTGACAAGAGCATTTCTTAAGAAGAAGTGTTTTGTGATTAGGGGAGGAAAGGGTCAGGAGTGACACTTTGGTTTTTGCAGAGGAAGCAGGAGAGAAAGAGCAATAGAAATAGAAAATTATACTGAGAGGAAAGGAAGAAAAGCAGTCAGATATTGAGTGGTTCAGTTTAAGATGTTGAGGGTGCATCCAGGTGAAGAAGACAGAATTACAGGAGGAGACCTGAGTATCAGAGTGGCATAAAGAGAGGAAAATTTACACAACAGCATAGAAGTGATATGAATATTGGGGGCACATATCCAAACAGTAGATGGGAACCTGAAACCTTAAAAACAATACTGTTGGACCTGACTCCGTGAAACTTTTAAGACATTGATAGAATAGGTTCTCAACATTTGCAATTTTAACATTCACAAATTTGCTTATATGTGATTTGCTATTGCCGATGAGAACATGGACGGAAAGAGCTAAGTGGGATGAAACCAAGCCAGAGGTTAACTGCAATTTAGCAGCACAACAGACTAGGATCTTAAGATTAATCTTTCTAGTGAGTGAGCCTCTCCCTCTCCCCTGCCCAAGTACCCACTACGCACCATGTGCTTCTCGATGCGGTCTTGTTTTTGTATTGTAACAGACTCTCGCTGATCTTTGTAGGCACTGTGGGGAATGACAGGCTGCAAACAACTCTACAGACTCAGTTTTATTGCCCTTTTCATGAAAGCAGGGCATGCTAATCATGAAGCTAGGAAGCCCAGAAAATAATGCAGGCATCCACTGGACACAGATGAGGGATTAATGTTGTTTATTTTCACCTATTACTGTATGTTTGTGATTACATTCATTTGTTTTAGTTAATCAATGTTATAATTAACTTGAGGTCAGTCTATTAGTACTTAAATGGTCACATAAGGGTCACTTACAGTATGTCTTTTAACCATATCTGCTTTTTACTGCAGTACATTAGTATGTGATAGTGTAGGGGCAGATTTGGTTATATGTGAATTTTACTATTCATGACTGTTCTGAACCCTCACTGAATGACAAGGCCATACTGTACAATAAACAGAATTAATCCACTAGCAAACAAGATAGATAGGCTGAAGGGACTCCTCTAATTTGTTACTTTTTTATGATCTTCCTACATGGTTCATTGCAAAACAGCAGAATACTGCAGACTATTAATAAAACAATTGCTGGTTATGAAGTTTGGTTAGAAATAAGTAATACCCCAAACCTTTAAGAAAATAGCATTATTGTGGTAAAATTATTGTGAGGACCAAGAAGAGACTCAGAAACAGTGGAATTGGCCAGCACTATTTTTACATCATGTTTTTGACAGATTGACAGCACAGGCATAGTGAGCATCAGCAGGTGCTTATTTTTAAGTATCTCTATAAACACTGTTAAAATATATCTAGATTGTTCCATGGAAAAATTAAAGTGCAGACCTCCTGGGACAGATACAAGCTAATAGGATTAGTTTATGCAGTATAGGGTCCTTGGGATCTCTTTCTAGATGTTATGGTGATTTACACAATTTTGTTGTAATTGCTGTAGTGCTTATTAACCCATATTTGTTCAACTAAGTTTACAGGCATTGTAGTGCATCTCTATTATACGTCTATGAAATATTCACAGGCCTACAAAACCCTAATATGGGGATTGGCCAGATTTTAAGTGACTTTTAAAACACAGGTCCCAAATTTTGAGAAAAACTGTAAACTAATTTGCAATTATCAACTTTTTACAATTTGTCTTTGTAACCTGAAAACGGAACATTTTAAATGACACCTGAGCTACTTAGGCACAGTTACTGTACATAGCAACATAAGCCCAATCAGAATTAGTTTCCAAAGAGTAAGAAGAAACCCAAAATTTCAAATTCATCAGCGACCTCTTTTTTGGAAATAATAGTTTTAATCACAAGCAAATACATATCAAGGACAAGCTAAATGATTTAGTATGTTTAACAGGCCCCTGGTTTTTAATCTATTATATGAGAAAGTCACATTTCTTGAGCACTTGATAATTAACTGTTACCAGTGATTAATCTCTTCAGTGTAGGTAGGGGCCCAAATGAAAACATGGCATTATGTGCAATGATTAGTTGGTTTACTGTATTTAGCATCAACAATAAATCTACACATGGTGTGAAGGAGAACATGAAGTTATTAATTAATAATAATCTAAAGATGCCATTAAAGGGAGAGATTAAAAACATATCTGCCCGTGGCACTGCCATTTTTCGAATAGATCCATCAATCTCAAAAACCCATTACACATAAATGCTCTTTGTAAGGCATTTACTTTGGATCATTTGATTGTAGTTCATAGCTCAAGCTTGTTTTGGGATCAAAAGACTAACCTCATGAAGGTCAAAGTTCTGATCCAGCATCTGTAAAACCCAATTAATCTCCAAGTTTCTCATTACTGAGCAAAACAAACGTTTACTTAAGTGGAATATTGTATATATTGCTTCTGTTTCTCAATTTCATTTAAACAACTTACTGAATTATTTATGAAAGTTCATATCTGTGATACTTCACCATGTTATATCAAATTTGTAATCCTTGGTTTTACAGGAAGTATCCAATACTTCTATGAATATCTGAAGTTTTATTTTTTATCATTTCAAAGCACAGTTTTTCATGATATAAGAAAATTTAAGTGTGCCGTACTGTATACTTTGTACTGTATATTGTAGATCATAAACATTTTAGACACAGGAATTTCAATATAAATATGTTAAGAGCTGGCACAATGGCTCAGTGATTAGCATTGCTGCCTCAGAGTGCTGGGGCCCTGGGTTCGATGCCTGGGGTACTCTCTGCATGAACGTATATTTTCCTGTGATCGCCTGACTTTTCTCAGGGAGCTCTGGTTTTCTCCCATAGTGCAACGACATGCTGGCAGGTTAATTGGCTCCTGTAAAATAGGCCCTGGTGTGTACAGTATGTGTCTGTGCCTGTGTGAGCCCTGTGGTGGACTGGTATCCCGTACAGGGTGTATCATGTATTTCTCTTCTTGCTGGCTGGGACAGGCTCCGGCTCCCCGCTCCACGACCCTGTGAATGGATATGTTGAGACCATCATCAATTTCCATGGTTAAAATTTTCTATTTTTACCAACTTTGTCACAATTTATATGTGTTTGGATAAGAAAAAATGAGCTTAAGGTAGCAATCTCCTGTACTTCACATTTACAAAATCCTTAAAGATTTGATTACAGCAGCTCAAGGTAAACTGTTCAGGGCCACACAACATGAAATGATGTAATAGCTAATCCAGCACATGTACCAATCATCTCTAATTGTCTTCTACAGGTGTTTCTTGTCATTAACACTATTTTCTACACATAAACCTAAAAAGCTACTTTTTGCACAACATAATATAGAACTTTTGATCACAACAATTCAAAGTAAACTACGCTTGAGCAGCCAATATGAAGAGTTGCAGGATGAAGCAGTATCTAATCCATCACATTATACAGTTACATTTCAGTGATGACTCATTGTCAAGCTTTCTCGTAAGTCTGTCAGGATTGTTAGCTTGAAACAAATTGATATACACTAAATTCCAGAGGAATGATATAGAATTGCATTTCTGCATTAAGAAGGAAAAACATTGTGTAAAACAGTATATATAGTTCTGTACATTCTTGAATAGGAACATATTCCTAAGGCTAGAAGATACAAATCAGTTGAAAACTACTTATTCTTGGAAATTAGAGAACTGTTTTGCAAAAGTATAATAAGACACTACACATGTTTATACTGGCCAGTGGTTGACACAAAAGTAAGAGGTACAAACCAGATGTTATTTAAAAAACTCCACTAATCTAATGCTACTGTATAAGGTATAAAAAGTTACCGTTGGCTGTTCAAAGGTGAATGAAGGGTTGTTTTAAAAGTAAAAGCAACTGATGAGTATTTGTAGCCGCTCTGTTGGAGCTATACTGGGTTCCCTGTTGTGAACCAATCGGTATCCTTCTTAGCAAATTTTCGCAGTACACTCACTGACTGGAATAATTAACTATGCCCACTGCTGTGGTCTAATTATACTTAGTGCAGTAACAGACGGCACCTGCTACAGTCTTTTTGGGCCTTTCTGTCTGCTGCTGTTTCTTTCTGTTCTGCTCATTCCAAGATAAAGTAAAAACCACCCACATGGAAGTATACACCTCAGGTGTTTTCACAATGACTGGCCTCATTTTTGCTTTTAGCACTAATACTATATTACTCATGATGAATGTTGAGTCAGATAAGTAGTCTCATTGATTGATTTTCAGGAAAAATCTGAACCTCCCTGTAGTATTTTCTTGTCCATCAAGATTACATATAGTGAACTGAGTTATTTCCTGTTCACATTTTGTGTTTTTTCTCGTCTGTTGCTTGTAATTTTCTTTTCTTTTTTCTTTTATTCATATATTTGTACATTTATGAATCTGCCCCAGATGTAAATATTTCAATATACATTTACTGTACATGTCTACATCACAGTGTTTTTTTAGTCAAAGTTCATTTAGATCTTCCTTTAGAAATAGGTTTTGTGCTTTACTCAGAGCACTTGTAAGAGATAAATCCCAAAATTACATAGATACAGTAGTTCTTTGTTTCAGAATCTTAAGGTGGGCAATGATACTATGGATGGTATTTACAGTATATAATACTGTATATTGCATTTGGGAATGTGATCATATCATCACCTTTGGTATATTACTTTTAAAAATTATTAGGAGTTCTCTTACTGTCTAAGGAAGATGGATGGACCTGATTTGTTTTATAATCTGTTCTTGTGGAAAATGCTACAGTTTTGAAGCAAAAAAGAACATTCTCTAATCCATCAGTTAATCTTTAATCCAGCATTCCAGTGTCACTGGTGTAGACAATTCTTAAATAGAATTAAATTAGTATATTCTGAAAACAATTTAAGAATTATTTGTACACAAATCCTAAATTGCATTGGATTAGAAGGTCAGTCTTAATTCCCCTGCACTTCATCTTTGTCAGTGAACCCTTATCTCTGCGTGAATGGATGGTACACTTAAATCACAATAATTACAGTAAACATACAGTATTATTGACAAACGTGAATATAATTTGAAGTTTATTTGTTGTACATATTTTATGATTTTCCAACAAAAGTTGGGTATAATGGTTGTGGCAGAAGGCTGTTATTTACAGTTATTTACTTCAGCATCCAATCTTGCATTATTTCAAAATAAATGTACGGTATGTAACCAATGTATCTGTGACACATCAGCTGAAAAAACTGTAATACAAATAAATATAGTTTCTATGTACTTAGATTTTTTCAGTTTTGGTGTTTAGTTTAAGATTACAAGGTTCACTTCCTTAAGATAATCATTTCTAATTTAACCAGGATTTCCTAAAACCATTTAAAAAATCTTTTGATCAAATCAGTACCAGTTGCCCATATCAGCACATTTTGTGGAAAAATGACCTATCAAGAACCCATAATAAATTACTTGCTTTATTCAACAAGTTCCTGTGGGAAGAATGATTTAAGCAGATACAGTATGTAGTGTGAGAGGACTTTTTTCTTAAGGGAGAGCTAGCATTATTCCCTAATCTCAGATGTCTCAATTACCCCTCTTCTGAGAATGAAGCAAGAATGAGAAACTGTATATTCCATGGTTAACTATGTTACCAATTAGAAAACCATTAATGAGACAAATACAAGTATTGCATGTAATGTAAATACTTCTGAGTGTTAAAAATGCTGATTTTGAATGTAAACTCTAGCTCTAAAAGTAACCCATTATTGTCTGCAGTGATAGATGGTTCCAAAGTGGTCATTTGCAATCAGGGGTGTTAAAATGATTGGAGCCATTAATTTATAGTTCTTATGTATGCCCTGCTAAGTAGAAGCCAAAAACATTGTGATTGTAACTAAAATCTGAGAATCCTGTTAAGTCATGTAAGTTAAGATAACAAAAACAATTCTATTGTATTTAATAAATCACCTTTTTTTCTTCCCAAATTGCGAGCAGATGACTCCTTTATTTGTGCTAACATCTCACTTTCAGATTCGTATGCACTGTAATGGCTTGTGGGCAGATTGAATAGAAAATTAAATTAATGTGGGCCATTTCTCAATCATTTTTCATTCCTCTAAAATGATTAAAGCTGATGTAAGAAGTTCATTAAAGTAGAAAACATTAGACTCATTAAAAACCCATTAAAACTATCTCACTACTATGATTTATCCTGTCAGGGTTCCACACAGCCCTGCATTCCCAAGATGAAGTAGATCTATCTGAGCTCTCTAATTTGGATTACCTCTATATGCTGAGTCTTGAAAATGGTTTACATTTTTCACTTCATGAGTAAACAAATATCAGGTATTCATGAGCTCAATACATGCATTCTGCAGTGCAATTTACAGCAAAGTTAAGAAGAATATACTGGACAATTTCAGCAGCAAGAAAAAAAAGAAATTCTGGAAATTTGAAACCTTTTTACTGCTGACACATATAAATTACTTTATAACTGCTACTTTAAATTTTTCAGGCTGATTTGAAGTCATTGGGGTAACTATTTGAGCACTGTATTTGTAGGCAGGGTAGTACATCTATGGTCTGTAACAGCCCAAGCTAGGGTTAGGGTTTGACAAGTCAAAAATAAATCAAAACTGATCAAGAATGTGTGTGAAAGTGTGATAATACAATTTCCACATGCTAGAGTCTCTTAAATACTGTATCTTAAAACCAACTCAAAATGACTCTTTTAGGCTCTGGTGGTAGTTTTAATTCTTAACTATGAAAAAACACCAAGCATTTTGATTTGATGTACAAGTTCAGCAGCAAGTAAACAAAAAGAAGATATTGAAATCTGACACCTTTTCACAGCTAAGGCATTGAAATACTTTAATAATGCTACTTTAATTGTTTCTGTCTTATTTTGAGTCATCTGGGTAACTCTTTGTCCACTGTATTTGTAGGGAAGGTTGAAGATGTATGGGCTGTAAGTACCCGAGCTAGGGTTAGGGTTAGGTTTGAACAAGACCTAGACATTTTGTGATGCCATTGCTGTGCTCTAGGATGCATTTGAAATGCAGAACTAGTGTTGGTTTGTAGTTTCCTCTAAAAATAATTTTGTCCCAATTTGCCATTTTGGCTGATCTGTGCACGAGTCAATCAAAAATGGTCAAGAATGAAATCTTTGATTGTACACTTTCCACATGATAAACTTTCTTAAATACTGCATTTAATACCTAAGCAAAATGACACTGTTAGGTAGATTCTGGTGGTAGTTGTAATCCTTTACTCTAAAAAAGAAACAAGTATTTTGATTTTATGTACAAGTTCAGCAGCAAGTAAAAAATAAGAAGATATTGAAATCTGACACCTTTTCACAGCTGAGGCATTGAAATACTTTAATAATGCATCTTTAATTGTTTCTGGCTTATTTGGAGTCATCTGGGTAACTCTTTGGTTGCTGTATTTGTAGGGAAGGTTGAAGATGTATGGGGTGTAAGTACCCGAGCTAGGGTTAGGGTTAGGTTTGAACAAGACCTAGACATTTTGTGATGCCTTTGCTGTGCTCTAGGATGCATATGAAATGCAGAACTAGTGTTGGTTTGTAGTTTCCTCTAAAAATAATTTTGGCCCAATTTGCCATTATGGCTGATCTGTGCACAAGTCAATCAAAAATGGTCAAGAATGAACAGTATGATAATTCCCCATCCGTATCCTAAACTGTCTTAAATACTGCTTTTAAAACCAAAGCAAAATGACATATTTAGGCAGACTCTAGTGGTAGTTGTAATCCTTTACTCTAAAAAACACCAAGCATTTTGATTTTATGTACGAGTTCAGCAGCAAGTAAACAAAAAGAAGATATTGAAATCTGACACCTTTTCACAGCTGAGGCATTGAAATACTTTAATAATGCTTCTTTAATTGTTTCTGGCTTATTTGGAGTCATCTGGGTAACTCTTTGGTTGCTGTATTTGTAGGGAAGGTTGAAGATGTATGGGCTGTAAGTACCCGAGCTAGGGTTAGGGTTAGGATTGCACAAGACCTAGACATTTTGTGATGCCTTTGCTGTGCTCTAGGATGCATATGAAATGCAGAAATAGTGTTGGTTTGTAGTTTCCTCTAAAAATAATTTTGGCCCAATTTGCCATTATGGCTGATCTGTGCACAAGTCAATCAAAAAAGGTCAAGAATGAACAGTATGATAATTCCCTGTCCGTATCCTAAACTGTCTTAAATACTGCTTTTAAAACCAAAGCAAAATGACACATTTAGGCAGACTCTAGTGGTAGTTGTAATCCTTTACTCTAAAAAACACTGAGCATTTTGATTTTATGTACAAGTTCAGCGGCAAGTAAACAAAAAGAAGATATTGAAATCTGACACCTTTTCACAGCTGAGGCATTGAAATACTTTAATAATGCATCTTTAATTGTTTCTGTCTTATTTTGAGTCATCTGGGTAACTCTTTGTCCACTGTATTTGTAGGGAAGGTTGAAGATGTATGGGCTGTAAGTACCCGAGCTAGGGTTAGGGTTAGGTTTGAACAAGACCTAGACATTTTGTGATGCCATTGCTGTGCTCTAGGATGCATTTGAAATGCAGAACTAGTGTTGGTTTGTAGTTTCCTCTAAAAATAATTTTGTCCCAATTTGCCATTTTGGCTGATCTGTGCACGAGTCAATCAAAAATGGTCAAGAATGAAATCTTTGATTGTACACTTTCCACATGATAAACTTTCTTAAATACTGCATTTAATACCTAAGCAAAATGACACTGTTAGGTAGATTCTGGTGGTAGTTGTAATCCTTTACTCTAAAAAAGAAACAAGTATTTTGATTTTATGTACAAGTTCAGCAGCAAGTAAAAAATAAGAAGATATTGAAATCTGACACCTTTTCACAGCTGAGGCATTGAAATACTTTAATAATGCATCTTTAATTGTTTCTGGCTTATTTGGAGTCATCTGGGTAACTCTTTGGTTGCAGTATTTGTAGGGAAGGTTGAAGATGTATGGGCTGTAAGTACCCGAGCTAGGGTTAGGGTTAGGATTGCACAAGACCTAGACATTTTGTGATGCCTTTGCTGTGCTCTAGGATGCATATGAAATGCAGAAATAGTGTTGGTTTGTAGTTTCCTCTAAAAATAATTTTGGCCCAATTTGCCATTATGGCTGATCTGTGCACAAGTCAATCATAACAGGTCAAGAATGAACAGTATGATAATTCCCTGTCCGTATCCTAAACTGTCTTAAATACTGCTTTTAAAACCAAAGCAAAATGACACATTTAGGCAGACTCTAGTGGTAGTTGTAATCCTTTACTCTAAAAAACACCAAGCATTTTGATTTTATGTACAAGTTCAGCGACAAGTAAACAGAAAGAAGATATTGAAATCTGACACCTTTTCACAGCTGAGGCATTGAAATACTTTAATAATGCATCTTTAATTGTTTCTGGCTTATTTGGAGTCATCTGGGTAACTCTTTGGTTGCAGTATTTGTAGGGAAGGTTGAAGATGTATGGGCTGTAAGTACCCGAGCTAGGGTTAGGGTTAGGATTGCACAAGACCTAGACATTTTGTGATGCCTTTGCTGTGCTCTAGGATGCATTTGAAATGCAGAAATAGTGTTGGTTTGTAGTTTCCTCTAAAAATAATTTTGGCCCAATTTGCCATTTTGGCTGATCTGTGCACGAATTAATCAAAAATGGTCAAGAATGAAATCTTTGATAGTACACCTTCCACATGATAAACTTTCTAAAATACTGCATTTAATACCTAAGCAAAATGACACTGTGAGGTAGATTCTGGTGGTAGTTGTAATCCTTTACTCTAAAAAAACCCAAGTATTTTGATTTTATGTACAAGTTCAGCAGCAAGTTAACAAAAAGAAGATATTGAAATCTGACACCATTTCACAGCTGAGGCATTGAAATACTTTAATAATGCTTCTTTAATTGTTTCTGGCTTATTTGGAGTCATCTGGGTAACTCTTTGGTTGCAGTATTTGTAGGGAAGGTTGAAGATGTATGGGCTGTAAGTACCCGAGCTAGGGTTAGGGTTAGGATTGCACAAGACCTAGACATTTTGTGATGCCTTTGCTGTGCTCTAGGATGCATTTGAAATGCAGAAATAGTGTTGGTTTGTAGTTTCCTCTAAAAATAATTTTGGCCCAATTTGCCATTATGGCTGATCTGTGCACAAGTCAATCAAAACAGGTCAAGAATGAACAGTATGATAATTCCCTGTCCGTATCCTAAACTGTCTTAAATACTGCTTTTAAAACCAAAGCAAAATGACACTGTTAGGTAGATTCTGATGGTAGTTGTAATCCTTTACTCTAAAAAAAAACACGTATTTTGATTTTATGTACAAGTTCAGCAGCAAGTAAACAAAAAAAAGATATTGAAATCTGACACCTTTTCACAGCTGAGGCATTGAAATACTTTAATAATGCATCTTTAATTGTTTCTGGCTTATTTGGAGTCATCTGGGTAACTCTTTGGTTACTGTATTTGTAGGGAAGGTTGGAGATGTATGGGCTGTAAGTACCAGAGCTAGGGATAGGGTTAGGATTGCACAAGACCAAGACATTTTGTGATGCCTTTGCTGTGCTCTAGGATGCATATGAAATGCAGAAATAGTGTTGGATTGTAGTTTCCTCTAAAAATAATTTTGGCCCAATTTGCCATTTTGGCTGATCTGTGCACGAGTCAATCAAAAATGGTCAAGAATGAAATCTTTGATAGTACACTTTCCACATGATAAACTTTCTAAAATACTGCATTTAATACCTAAGCAAAATGACACTGTTAGGTAGATTCTGATGGTAGTTGTAATCCTTTACTCTAAAAAAAAACACGTATTTTGATTTTATGTACAAGTTCAGCAGCAAGTAAACAAAAAAAAGATATTGAAATCTGACACCTTTTCACAGCTGAGGCATTGAAATACTTTAAGAATGCATCTTTAATTGTTTCTGGCTTATTTGGAGTCATCTGGGTAACTCTTTGGTTGCAGTATTTGTAGGGAAGGTTGAAGATGTATGGGCTGTAAGTACCCGAGCTAGGGTTAGGGTTAGGATTGCACAAGACCTAGACATTTTGTGATGCCTTTGCTGTGCTCTAGGATGCATATGAAATGCAGAAATAGTGTTGGTTTGTAGTTTCCTCTAAAAATAATTTTGGCCCAATTTGCCATTTTGGCTGATCTGTGCACGAATTAATCAAAAATGGTCAAGAATGAAATCTTTGATAGTACACCTTCCACATGATAAACTTTCTAAAATACTGCATTTAATACCTAAGCAAAATGACACTGTGAGGTAGATTCTGGTGGTAGTTGTAATCCTTTACTCTAAAAAAACCCAAGTATTTTGATTTTATGTACAAGTTCAGCAGCAAGTTAACAAAAAGAAGATATTGAAATCTGACACCTTTTCACAGCTGAGGCATTGAAATACTTTAATAATGCTTCTTTAATTGTTTCTGGCTTATTTGGAGTCATCTGGGTAACTCTTTGGTTGCAGTATTTGTAGGGAAGGTTGAAGATTTATGGGCTGTAAGTACCCGAGCTAGGGTTAGGGTTAGGATTGCACAAGACCTAGACATTTTGTGATGCCTTTGCTGTGCTCTAGGATGCATATGAAATGCAGAAATAGTGTTGGTTTGTAGTTTCCTCTAAAAATAATTTTGGCCCAATTTGCCATTATGGCTGATCTGTGCACAAGTCAATCAAAAAAGGTCAAGAATGAACAGTATGATAATTCCCTGTCCGTACCCTTAACTGTCTTAAATACTGCTTTTAAAACCAAAGCAAAATGACACATTTAGGCAGACTCTAGTGGTAGTTGTAATCCTTTACTCTAAAAAATACCAAGCATTTTGATTTTATGTACAAGTTCAGCGACAAGTAAACAGAAAGAAGATATTGAAATCTGACACCTTTTCACAGCTGAGGCATTGAAATACTTTAATAATGCATCTTTAATTGTTTCTGGCTTATTTGGACTCATCTGGGTAACTCTTTGGTTGCTGTATTTGTAGGGAAGGTTGAAGATGTATGGGCTGTAAGTACCCGAGCTAGGGTTAGGGTTAGGATTGCACAAGACCTAGACATTTTGTGATGCCTTTGCTGTGCACTAGGATGCATTTGAAATGCAGAAATAGTGTTGGTTTGTAGTTTCCTCTAAAAATAATTTTGGCCCAATTTGCCATTATGGCTGATCTGTGCACAAGTCAATCAAAAAAGGTCAAGAATGAACAGTATGATAATTCCCTGTCCGTATCCTAAACTGTCTTAAATACTGCTTTTAAAACCAAAGCAAAATGACACATTTAGGCAGACTCTAGTGGTAGTTGTAATCCTTTACTCTAAAAAACACCGAGCATTTTGATTTTATGTACAAGTTCAGCGGCAAGTAAACAAAAAGAAGATATTGAAATCTGACACCTTTTCACAGCTGAGGCATTGAAATACTTTAATAATGCATCTTTAATTGTTTCTGGCTTATTTGGAGTCATCTGGGTAACTCTTTGGTTGCTGTATTTGTAGGGAAGGTTGGAGATGTATGGGCTGTAAGTACCCGAGCTAGGGTTAGGGTTAGGGTTGCACAAGACCTAGACATTTTGTGATGCCTTTGCTGTGCTCTAGGATGCATATGAAATGCAGAAATAGTGTTGGATTGTAGTTTCCTCTAAAAATAATTTTGGCCCAATTTGCCATTTTGGCTGATCTGTGCACGAGTCAATCAAAAATGGTCAAGAATGAAATCTTTGATAGTACACTTTCCACATGATAAACTTTCTAAAATACTGCATTTAATACCTAAGCAAAATGACACTGTTAGGTAGATTCTGATGGTAGTTGTAATCCTTTACTCTAAAAAAAAACACGTATTTTGATTTTATGTACAAGTTCAGCAGCAAGTAAACAAAAAAAAGATATTGAAATCTGACACCTTTTCACAGCTGAGGCATTGAAATACTTTAATAATGCATCTTTAATTGTTTCTGGCTTATTTGGAGTCATCTGGGTAACTCTTTGGTTGCAGTATTTGTAGGGAAGGTTGAAGATGTATGGGCTGTAAGTACCCGAGCTAGGGTTAGGGTTAGGATTGCACAAGACCTAGACATTTTGTGATGCCTTTGCTGTGCTCTAGGATGCATATGAAATGCAGAAATAGTGTTGGTTTGTAGTTTCCTCTAAAAATAATTTTGGCCCAATTTGCCATTATGGCTGATCTGTGCACAAGTCAATCAAAAAAGGTCAAGAATGAACAGTATGATAATTCCCTGTCCGTATCCTAAACTGTCTTAAATACTGCTTTTAAAACCAAAGCAAAATGACACATTTAGGCAGACTCTAGTGGTAGTTGTAATCCTTTACTCTAAAAAACACCAAGCATTTTGATTTTATGTACAAGTTCAGCGACAAGTAAACAGAAAGAAGATATTGAAATCTGACACCTTTTCACAGCTGAGGCATTGAAATACTTTAATAATGCATCTTTAATTGTTTCTGGCTTATTTGGACTCATCTGGGTAACTCTTTGGTTGCTGTATTTGTAGGGAAGGTTGAAGATGTATGGGCTGTAAGTACCCGAGCTAGGGTTAGGGTTAGGATTGCACAAGACCTAGACATTTTGTGATGCCTTTGCTGTGCTCTAGGATGCATTTGAAATGCAGAAATAGTGTTGGTTTGTAGTTTCCTCTAAAAATAATTTTGGCCCAATTTGCCATTATGGCTGATCTGTGCACAAGTCAATCAAAAAAGGTCAAGAATGAACAGTATGATAATTCCCTGTCCGTATCCTAAACTGTATTAAATACTGCTTTTAAAACCAAAGCAAAATGACACATTTAGGCAGACTCTAGTGGTAGTTGTAATCCTTTACTCTAAAAAACACCAAGCATTTTGATTTTATGTACAAGTTCAGCGACAAGTAAACAGAAAGAAGATATTGAAATCTGACACCTTTTCACAGCTGAGGCATTGAAATACTTTAATAATGCATCTTTAATTGTTTCTGGCTTATTTGGAGTCATCTGGGTAACTCTTTGGTTGCAGTATTTGTAGGGAAGGTTTAAGATGTATGGGCTGTAAGTACCCGAGCTAGGGTTAGGGTTAGGATTGCACAAGACCTAGACATTTTGTGATGCCTTTGCTGTGCTCTAGGATGCATTTGAAATGCAGAAATAGTGTTGGTTTGTAGTTTCCTCTAAAAATAATTTTGGCCCAATTTGCCATTATGGCTGATCTGTGCACAAGTCAATCAAAAAAGGTCAAGAATGAACAGTATGATAATTCCCTGTCCGTATCCTAAACTGTCTTAAATACTGCTTTTAAAACCAAAGCAAAATGACACATTTAGGCAGACTCTAGTGGTAGTTGTAATCCTTTACTCTAAAAAACACCGAGCATTTTGATTTTATGTACAAGTTCAGCGGCAAGTAAACAAAAAGAAGATATTGAAATCTGACACCTTTTCACAGCTGAGGCATTGAAATACTTTAATAATGCATCTTTAATTGTTTCTGGCTTATTTGGAGTCATCTGGGTAACTCTTTGGTTGCAGTATTTGTAGGGAAGGTTGAAGATGTATGGGCTGTAAGTACCCGAGCTAGGGTTAGGGTTAGGATTGCACAAGACCTAGACATTTTGTGATGCCTTTGCTGTGCTCTAGGATGCATATGAAATGCAGAAATAGTGTTGGTTTGTAGTTTCCTCTAAAAATAATTTTGGCCCAATTTGCCATTATGGCTGATCTGTGCACAAGTCAATCAAAACAGGTCAAGAATGAACAGTATGATAATTCCCTGTCCGTATCCTAAACTGTCTTAAATACTGCTTTTAAAACCAAAGCAAAATGACACATTTAGGTAGACTCTAGTGGTAGTTGTAATCCTTTACTCTAAAAAACACCAAGCATTTTGATTTTATGTACAAGTTCAGCGACAAGTAAACAGAAAGAAGATATTGAAATCTGACACCTTTTCACAGCTGAGGCATTGAAATACTTTAATAATGCTTCTTTAATTGTTTCTGGCTTATTTGGAGTCATCTGGGTAACTCTTTGGTTGCAGTATTTGTAGGGAAGGTTGAAGATGTATGGGCTGTAAGTACCCGAGCTAGGGTTAGGGTTAGGATTGCACAAGACCTAGACATTTTGTGATGCCTTTGCTGTGCTCTAGGATGCATATGAAATGCAGAAATAGTGTTGGTTTGTAGTTTCCTCTAAAAATAATTTTGGCCCAATTTGCCATTTTGGCTGATCTGTGCACGAATTAATCAAAAATGGTCAAGAATGAAATCTTTGATAGTACACCTTCCACATGATAAACTTTCTAAAATACTGCATTTAATACCTAAGCAAAATGACACTGTGAGGTAGATTCTGGTGGTAGTTGTAATCCTTTACTCTAAAAAAACCCAAGTATTTTGATTTTATGTACAAGTTCAGCAGCAAGTTAACAAAAAGAAGATATTGAAATCTGACACCTTTTCACAGCTGAGGCATTGAAATACTTTAATAATGCTTCTTTAATTGTTTCTGGCTTATTTGGAGTCATCTGGGTAACTCTTTGGTTGCAGTATTTGTAGGGAAGGTTGAAGATGTATGGGCTGTAAGTACCCGAGCTAGGGTTAGGGTTAGGATTGCACAAGACCTAGACATTTTGTGATGCCTTTGCTGTGCTCTAGGATGCATATGAAATGCAGAAATAGTGTTGGTTTGTAGTTTCCTCTAAAAATAATTTTGGCCCAATTTGCCATTTTGGCTGATCTGTGCACGAATTAATCAAAAATGGTCAAGAATGAAATCTTTGATAGTACACCTTCCACATGATAAACTTTCTAAAATACTGCATTTAATACATAAGCAAAATGACACTGTGAGGTAGATTCTGGTGGTAGTTGTAATCCTTTACTCTAAAAAAACTCAAGTATTTTGATTTTATGTACAAGTTCAGCAGCAAGTTAACAAAAAGAAGATATTGAAATCTGACACCTTTTCACAGCTGAGGCATTGAAATACTTTAATAATGCTTCTTTAATTGTTTCTGGCTTATTTGGAGTCATCTGGGTAACTCTTTGGTTGCAGTATTTGTAGGGAAGGTTGAAGATGTATGGGCTGTAAGTACCCGAGCTAGGGTTAGGGTTAGGATTGCACAAGACCTAGACATTTTGTGATGCCTTTGCTGTGCTCTAGGATGCATATGAAATGCAGAAATAGTGTTGGTTTGTAGTTTCCTCTAAAAATAATTTTGGCCCAATTTGCCATTTTGGCTGATCTGTGCACGAATTAATCAAAAATGGTCAAGAATGAAATCTTTGATAGTACACCTTCCACATGATAAACTTTCTAAAATACTGCATTTAATACCTAAGCAAAATGACACTGTGAGGTAGATTCTGGTGGTAGTTGTAATCCTTTACTCTAAAAAACACCAAGCATTTTGATTTTATGTACAAGTTCAGTGGCAAGTAAACAAAAAGAAGATATTGAAATCTGACACCTTTTCACAGCTGAGGCATTGAAATACTTTAATAATGCATCTTTAATTGTTTCTGGCTTATTTGGAGTCATCTGGGTAACTCTTTGGTTGCAGTATTTGTAGGGAAGGTTGAAGATGTATGGGCTGTAAGTACCCGAGCTAGGGTTAGGGTTAGGATTGCACAAGACCTAGACATTTTGTGATGCCTTTGCTGTGCTCTAGGATGCATATGAAATGCAGAAATAGTGTTGGTTTGTAGTTTCCTCTAAAAATAATTTTGGCCCAATTTGCCATTATGGCTGATCTGTGCACAAGTCAATCAAAACAGGTCAAGAATGAACAGTATGATAATTCCCTGTCCGTATCCTAAACTGTCTTAAATACTGCTTTTAAAACCAAAGCAAAATGACACATTTAGGTAGACTCTAGTGGTAGTTGTAATCCTTTACTCTAAAAAACACCAAGCATTTTGATTTTATGTACAAGTTCAGCGACAAGTAAACAGAAAGAAGATATTGAAATCTGACACCTTTTCACAGCTGAGGCATTGAAATACTTTAATAATGCATCTTTAATTGTTTCTGGCTTATTTGGAGTCATCTGGGTAACTCTTTGGTTGCAGTATTTGTAGGGAAGGTTGAAGATGTATGGGCTGTAAGTACCCGAGCTAGGGTTAGGGTTAGGATTGCACAAGACCTAGACATTTTGTGATGCCTTTGCTGTGCTCTAGGATGCATATGAAATGCAGAAATAGTGTTGGTTTGTAGTTTCCTCTAAAAATAATTTTGGCCCAATTTGCCATTATGGCTGATCTGTGCACAAGTCAATCAAAACAGGTCAAGAATGAACAGTATGATAATTCCCTGTCCGTATCCTAAACTGTCTTAAATACTGCTTTTAAAACCAAAGCAAAATGACACATTTAGGTAGACTCTAGTGGTAGTTGTAATCCTTTACTCTAAAAAACACCAAGCATTTTGATTTTATGTACAAGTTCAGCGACAAGTAAACAGAAAGAAGATATTGAAATCTGACACCTTTTCACAGCTGAGGCATTGAAATACTTTAATAATGCATCTTTAATTGTTTCTGGCTTATTTGGAGTCATCTGGGTAACTCTTTGGTTGCAGTATTTGTAGGGAAGGTTGAAGATGTATGGGCTGTAAGTACCCGAGCTAGGGTTAGGGTTAGGATTGCACAAGACCTAGACATTTTGTGATGCCTTTGCTGTGCTCTAGGATGCATATGAAATGCAGAAATAGTGTTGGTTTGTAGTTTCCTCTAAAAATAATTTTGGCCCAATTTGCCATTTTGGCTGATCTGTGCACGAATTAATCAAAAATGGTCAAGAATGAAATCTTTGATAGTACACCTTCCACATGATAAACTTTCTAAAATACTGCATTTAATACCTAAGCAAAATGACACTGTGAGGTAGATTCTGGTGGTAGTTGTAATCCTTTACTCTAAAAAAACCCAAGTATTTTGATTTTATGTACAAGTTCAGCAGCAAGTTAACAAAAAGAAGATATTGAAATCTGACACCTTTTCACAGCTGAGGCATTGAAATACTTTAATAATGCTTCTTTAATTGTTTCTGGCTTATTTGGAGTCATCTGGGTAACTCTTTGGTTGCAGTATTTGTAGGGAAGGTTGAAGATGTATGGGCTGTAAGTACCCGAGCTAGGGTTAGGGTTAGGATTGCACAAGACCTAGACATTTTGTGATGCCTTTGCTGTGCTCTAGGATGCATATGAAATGCAGAAATAGTGTTGGTTTGTAGTTTCCTCCAAAAATAATTTTGGCCCAATTTGCCATTATGGCTGATCTGTGCACAAGTCAATCAAAAAAGGTCAAGAATGAACAGTATGATAATTCCCTGTCCGTACCCTTAACTGTCTTAAATACTGCTTTTAAAACCAAAGCAAAATGACACATTTAGGCAGACTCTAGTGGTAGTTGTAATCCTTTACTTTAAAAAACACCAAGCATTTTGATTTTATGTACAAGTTCAGCGGCAAGTAAACAAAAAGAAGATATTAAAATCTGACACCTTTTCACAGCTGAGGCATTGAAATACTTTAATAATGCATCTTTAATTGTTTCTGGCTTATTTGGAGTCATCTGGGTAACTCTTTGGTTGCTGTATTTGTAGGGAAGGTTGAAGATGTATGGGCTGTAAGTACCCGAGCTAGGGTTAGGGTTAGGATTGCACAAGACCTAGACATTTTGTGATGCCTTTGCTGTGCTCTAGGATGCATATGAAATGCAGAAATAGTGTTGGTTTGTAGTTTCCTCTAAAAATAATTTTTGCCCAATTTGCCATTTTGGCTGATCTGTGCACGAGTCAATCAAAAATGGTCAAGAATGAAATCTTTGATAGTACACTTTCCACATGATAAACTTTCTTAAATACTGCATTTAATACCTAAGCAAAATGACACTGTAAGGTAGATTCTGGTGGTAGTTGTAATCCTTTACTCTAAAAAAACCCAAGTATTTTGATTTTATGTACAAGTTCAGCAGCAAGTAAACAAAAAGAAGATATTGAAAT
Organism: Lepisosteus oculatus; assembly: GCF_040954835.1. Classification (NCBI taxonomy): domain Eukaryota; kingdom Metazoa; phylum Chordata; class Actinopteri; order Semionotiformes; family Lepisosteidae; genus Lepisosteus; species Lepisosteus oculatus. The sequence goes on from NC_090706.1 coordinate 30,706,054, forward strand.
CTGACACCTTTTCACAGCTGAGGCATTGAAATACTTTAATAATGCTTCTTTAATTGTTTCTGGCTTATTTGGAGTCATCTGTGTAACTCTTTGGTTGCAGTATTTGTAGGGAAGGTTGAAGATGTATGGGCTGTAAGTACCTGAGCTAGGGTTAGGGTTAGGTTTGCAGAAGACCTAGACATTTTGTGATGCCTTTGCTGTGCTTTAGGATGCATTTGAAATGCAGAAATAGTGTTGGTTTGTAGTTTTCTCTTAAAATAATTTTGGCCCAATTTGCCATTTTGGTTGATCTGTGCACGAGTCAATCAAAAATGGTCAAGAATGAAATCTTTGATAGTACACTTTCCACATGATAAACTTTCTTAAATACTGCATTTAATACGTAAGCAAAATGACACTGTTAGGTAGATTCTGGTGGTAGTTGTAATCCTTTACTCTAAAAAAAAACAAGTATTTTGATTTTATGTACAAGTTCATCAGCAAGTAAACAAAAAGAAGATATTGAAATCTGACACCTTTTCACAGCTGAGGCATTGAAATACTTTAATGATGCTTCTTTAATTGTTTCTGGCTTATTTGGAGTCATCTGGGTAACTCTTTGGTTGCTGTATTTGTAGGGAAGGTTGAAGATGTATGGGCTGTAAGTACCCGAGCTAGGGTTAGGGTTAGGATTGCACAAGACCTAGACATTTTGTGATGCCTTTGCTGTGCTCTAGGATGCATATGAAATGCAGAAATAGTGTTGGTTTGTAGTTTCCTCTAAAAATAATTTTGGCCCAATTTGCCATTATGGCTGATCTGTGCACAAGTCAATCAAAAAAGGTCAAGAATGAACAGTATGATAATTCCCTGTCCGTACCCTTAACTGTCTTAAATACTGCTTTTAAAACCAAAGCAAAATGACACATTTAGGCAGACTCTAGTGGTAGTTGTAATCCTTTACTTTAAAAAACACCAAGCATTTTGATTTTATGTACAAGTTCAGCGGCAAGTAAACAAAAAGAAGATATTAAAATCTGACACCTTTTCACAGCTGAGGCATTGAAATACTTTAATAATGCATCTTTAATTGTTTCTGGCTGATTTGGAGTCATCTGGGTAACTCTTTGGTTGCTGTATTTGTAGGGAAGGTTGAAGATGTATGGGCTGTAAGTACCCGAGCTAGGGTTAGGGTTAGGATTGCACAAGACCTAGACATTTTGTGATGCCTTTGCTGTGCTCTAGAATGCATATGAAATGCAGAAATAGTGTTGGTTTGTAGTTTACTCTAAAAATAATTTTGGCCCAATTTGCCATTATGGCTGATCTGTGCACAAGTCAATCAAAAAAGGTCAAGAATGAACAGTATGAAAATTCCCTGTCCGTATCCTTAACTGTCTTCAATACTGCTTTTAAAACCAAAGCAAAATGACACATTTAGGCAGACTCTAGTGGTAGTTGTAATCCTTTCCTCTAAAAAACACCAAGCATTTTGATTTTATGTACAAGTTCAGCGGCAAGTAAACAAAAAGAAGATATTGAAATCTGACACCTTTTCATAGCTGAGGTATTGAAATACTTTAATAATGCATCTTTAATTGTTTCTGGCTTATTTGGAGTCATCTGAGTAACTCTTTGGTTGCTGTATTTGTAGGGAAGGTTGAAGATGTATGGGCTGTAAGTACCCGAGCTAGGGTTAGGGTTAGGATTGCACAAGACCTAGACATTTTGTGATGCCTTTGCTGTGCTCTAGGATGCATATGAAATGCAGAAATAGTGTTGGTTTGTAGTTTCCTCTAAAAATAATTTTGGCCCAATTTGCCATTATGGCTGATCTGTGCAAAAGTCAATCAAAAAAGGTCAAGAATCAACAGTATGATAATTCCCTGTCCGTATCCTAAACTGTCTTAAATACTGCTTTTAAAACCAAAGCATAATGACACATTTAGGCAGACTCTAGTGGTAGTTGTAATCCTTTCCTCTAAAAAACACCAAGCATTTTGATTTTATGTACAAGTTCAGCGGCAAGTAAACAAAAAGAAGATATTAAAATCTGACACCTTTTCACAGCTGAGGCATTGAAATACTTTAATAATGCATCTTTAATTGTTTCTGGCTTATTTGGAGTCATCTGGGTAACTCTTTGGTTGCAGTATTTGTAGGGAAGGTTGAAGATGTATGGGTTGTAAGTACCCGAGCTAGGGTTAGGGTTAGGATTGCACAAGACCTAGACATTTTGTGATGCCTTTGCTGTGCTCTAGGATGCATATGAAATGCAGAAATAGTGTTGGTTTGTAGTTTCCTCTAAAAATAATTTTTGCCCAATTTGCCATTTTGGCTGATCTGTGCACGAGTCAATCAAAAATGGTCAAGAATGAAATCTTTGATAGTACACTTTCCACATGATAAACTTTCTAAAATACTGCATTTAATACCTAAGCAAAATGACACTGTAAGGTAGATTCTGGTGGTAGTTGTAATCCTTTCCTCTAAAAAAACCCAAGTATTTTGATTTTATGTACAAGTTCAGCAGCAAGTAAACAAAAAGAAGATATTGAAATCTGACACCTTTTCACAGCTGAGGCATTGAAATACTTTAATAATGCATCTTTAATTGTTTCTGGCTTATTTGGAGTCATCTGGGTATCTGTTTGTCCACTGTATTTGTAGGGAAGGTTGAAGATGTATGGGCTGTAAGTACCCGAGCTAGGGTTAGGGTTAGGATTGCACAAGACCTAGACATTTTGTGATGCCTTTGCTGTGCTCTAGGATGCATATGAAATGCAGAAATAGTGTTGGTTTGTAGTTTCCTCTAAAAATAATTTTGGCCCAATTTGCCATTTTGGCTGATCTGTGCACGAGTCAATCAAAAATGGTCAAGAATGAAATCTTTGATAGTACACTTTCCACATGATAAACTTTCTAAAATACTGCATTTAATACCTAAGCAAAATGACACTGTAAGGTAGATTCTGGTGGTAGTTGTAATCCTTTACTCTAAAAAAACCCAAGTATTTTGATTTTATGTACAAGTTCAGCAGCAAGTAAACAAAAAGAAGATATTGAAATCTGACACCTTTTCACAGCTGAGGCATTGAAATACTTTAATAATGCTTCTTTAATTGTTTCTGGCTTATTTGGAGTCATCTGAGTAACTCTTTGGTTGCTGTATTTGTAGGGAAGGTTGAAGATGTATGGGCTGTAAGTACCCGAGCTAGGGTTAGGGTTAGGATTGCACAAGACCTAGACATTTTGTGATGCCTTTGCTGTGCTCTAGGATGCATATGAAATGCAGAAATAGTGTTGGTTTGTAGTTTCCTCTAAAAATAATTTTGGCCCAATTTGCCATTATGGCTGATCTGTGCAAAAGTCAATCAAAAAAGGTCAAGAATCAACAGTATGATAATTCCCTGTCCGTATCCTAAACTGTCTTAAATACTGCTTTTAAAACCAAAGCAAAATGACACATTTAGGTAGACTCTAGTGGTAGTTGTAATCCTTTACTCTAAAAAACACCAAGCATTTTGATTTTATGTACAAGTTCAGCGACAAGTAAACAGAAAGAAGATATTGAAATCTGACACCTTTTCACAGCTGAGGCATTGAAATACTTTAATAATGCATCTTTAATTGTTTCTGGCTTATTTGGAGTCATCTGGGTAACTCTTTGGTTGCAGTATTTGTAGGGAAGGTTGAAGATGTATGGGCTGTAAGTACCCGAGCTAGGGTTAGGGTTAGGATTGCACAAGACCTAGACATTTTGTGATGCCTTTGCTGTGCTCTAGGATGCATATGAAATGCAGAAATAGTGTTGGTTTGTAGTTTCCTCTAAAAATAATTTTGGCCCAATTTGCCATTTTGGCTGATCTGTGCACGAATTAATCAAAAATGGTCAAGAATGAAATCTTTGATAGTACACCTTCCACATGATAAACTTTCTAAAATACTGCATTTAATACCTAAGCAAAATGACACTGTGAGGTAGATTCTGGTGGTAGTTGTAATCCTTTACTCTAAAAAAACCCAAGTATTTTGATTTTATGTACAAGTTCAGCAGCAAGTTAACAAAAAGAAGATATTGAAATCTGACACCTTTTCACAGCTGAGGCATTGAAATACTTTAATAATGCTTCTTTAATTGTTTCTGGCTTATTTGGAGTCATCTGGGTAACTCTTTGGTTGCAGTATTTGTAGGGAAGGTTGAAGATGTATGGGCTGTAAGTACCCGAGCTAGGGTTAGGGTTAGGATTGCACAAGACCTAGACATTTTGTGATGCCTTTGCTGTGCTCTAGGATGCATATGAAATGCAGAAATAGTGTTGGTTTGTAGTTTCCTCCAAAAATAATTTTGGCCCAATTTGCCATTATGGCTGATCTGTGCACAAGTCAATCAAAAAAGGTCAAGAATGAACAGTATGATAATTCCCTGTCCGTACCCTTAACTGTCTTAAATACTGCTTTTAAAACCAAAGCAAAATGACACATTTAGGCAGACTCTAGTGGTAGTTGTAATCCTTTACTTTAAAAAACACCAAGCATTTTGATTTTATGTACAAGTTCAGCGGCAAGTAAACAAAAAGAAGATATTAAAATCTGACACCTTTTCACAGCTGAGGCATTGAAATACTTTAATAATGCATCTTTAATTGTTTCTGGCTTATTTGGAGTCATCTGGGTAACTCTTTGGTTGCTGTATTTGTAGGGAAGGTTGAAGATGTATGGGCTGTAAGTACCCGAGCTAGGGTTAGGGTTAGGATTGCACAAGACCTAGACATTTTGTGATGCCTTTGCTGTGCTCTAGGATGCATATGAAATGCAGAAATAGTGTTGGTTTGTAGTTTCCTCTAAAAATAATTTTTGCCCAATTTGCCATTTTGGCTGATCTGTGCACGAGTCAATCAAAAATGGTCAAGAATGAAATCTTTGATAGTACACTTTCCACATGATAAACTTTCTTAAATACTGCATTTAATACCTAAGCAAAATGACACTGTAAGGTAGATTCTGGTGGTAGTTGTAATCCTTTACTCTAAAAAAACCCAAGTATTTTGATTTTATGTACAAGTTCAGCAGCAAGTAAACAAAAAGAAGATATTGAAATCTGACACCTTTTCACAGCTGAGGCATTGAAATACTTTAATAATGCTTCTTTAATTGTTTCTGGCTTATTTGGAGTCATCTGTGTAACTCTTTGGTTGCAGTATTTGTAGGGAAGGTTGAAGATGTATGGGCTGTAAGTACCTGAGCTAGGGTTAGGGTTAGGTTTGCAGAAGACCTAGACATTTTGTGATGCCTTTGCTGTGCTTTAGGATGCATTTGAAATGCAGAAATAGTGTTGGTTTGTAGTTTTCTCTTAAAATAATTTTGGCCCAATTTGCCATTTTGGTTGATCTGTGCACGAGTCAATCAAAAATGGTCAAGAATGAAATCTTTGATAGTACACTTTCCACATGATAAACTTTCTTAAATACTGCATTTAATACGTAAGCAAAATGACACTGTTAGGTAGATTCTGGTGGTAGTTGTAATCCTTTACTCTAAAAAAAAACAAGTATTTTGATTTTATGTACAAGTTCATCAGCAAGTAAACAAAAAGAAGATATTGAAATCTGACACCTTTTCACAGCTGAGGCATTGAAATACTTTAATGATGCTTCTTTAATTGTTTCTGGCTTATTTGGAGTCATCTGGGTAACTCTTTGGTTGCTGTATTTGTAGGGAAGGTTGAAGATGTATGGGCTGTAAGTACCCGAGCTAGGGTTAGGGTTAGGATTGCACAAGACCTAGACATTTTGTGATGCCTTTGCTGTGCTCTAGGATGCATATGAAATGCAGAAATAGTGTTGGTTTGTAGTTTCCTCTAAAAATAATTTTGCCCAATTTGCCATTTTGGCTGATCTGTGCACGAGTCAATCAAAAATGGTCAAGAATGAAATCTTTGATAGTACACTTTCCACATGATAAACTTTCTAAAATACTGCATTTAATACCTAAGCAAAATGACACTGTAAGGTAGATTCTGGTGGTAGTTGTAATCCTTTCCTCTAAAAAAACCCAAGTATTTTGATTTTATGTACAAGTTCAGCAGCAAGTAAACAAAAAGAAGATATTGAAATCTGACACCTTTTCACAGCTGAGGCATTGAAATACTTTAATAATGCATCTTTAATTGTTTCTGGCTTATTTGGAGTCATCTGGGTATCTGTTTGTCCACTTTATTTGTAGGGAAGGTTGAAGATGTATGGGCTGTAAGTACCCGAGCTAGGGTTAGGGTTAGGATTGCACAAGACCTAGACATTTTGTGATGCCTTTGCTGTGCTCTAGAATGCATATGAAATGCAGAAATAGTGTTGGTTTGTAGTTTACTCTAAAAATAATTTTGGCCCAATTTGCCATTATGGCTGATCTGTGCACAAGTCAATCAAAAAAGGTCAAGAATGAACAGTATGAAAATTCCCTGTCCGTATCCTTAACTGTCTTCAATACTGCTTTTAAAACCAAAGCAAAATGACACATTTAGGCAGACTCTAGTGGTAGTTGTAATCCTTTCCTCTAAAAAACACTAAGCATTTTGATTTTATGTACAAGTTCAGCGGCAAGTAAACAAAAAGAAGATATTGAAATCTGACACCTTTTCATAGCTGAGGTATTGAAATACTTTAATAATGCATCTTTAATTGTTTCTGGCTTATTTGGAGTCATCTGAGTAACTCTTTGGTTGCTGTATTTGTAGGGAAGGTTGAAGATGTATGGGCTGTAAGTACCCGAGCTAGGGTTAGGGTTAGGATTGCACAAGACCTAGACATTTTGTGATGCCTTTGCTGTGCTCTAGGATGCATATGAAATGCAGAAATAGTGTTGGTTTGTAGTTTCCTCTAAAAATAATTTTGGCCCAATTTGCCATTATGGCTGATCTGTGCAAAAGTCAATCAAAAAAGGTCAAGAATCAACAGTATGATAATTCCCTGTCCGTATCCTAAACTGTCTTAAATACTGCTTTTAAAACCAAAGCATAATGACACATTTAGGCAGACTCTAGTGGTAGTTGTAATCCTTTCCTCTAAAAAACACCAAGCATTTTGATTTTATGTACAAGTTCAGCGGCAAGTAAACAAAAAGAAGATATTAAAATCTGACACCTTTTCACAGCTGAGGCATTGAAATACTTTAATAATGCATCTTTAATTGTTTCTGGCTTATTTGGAGTCATCTGGGTAACTCTTTGGTTGCAGTATTTGTAGGGAAGGTTGAAGATGTATGGGTTGTAAGTACCCGAGCTAGGGTTAGGGTTAGGATTGCACAAGACCTAGACATTTTGTGATGCCTTTGCTGTGCTCTAGGATGCATATGAAATGCAGAAATAGTGTTGGTTTGTAGTTTCCTCTAAAAATAATTTTTGCCCAATTTGCCATTTTGGCTGATCTGTGCACGAGTCAATCAAAAATGGTCAAGAATGAAATCTTTGATAGTACACTTTCCACATGATAAACTTTCTAAAATACTGCATTTAATACCTAAGCAAAATGACACTGTAAGGTAGATTCTGGTGGTAGTTGTAATCCTTTCCTCTAAAAAAACCCAAGTATTTTGATTTTATGTACAAGTTCAGCAGCAAGTAAACAAAAAGAAGATATTGAAATCTGACACCTTTTCACAGCTGAGGCATTGAAATACTTTAATAATGCATCTTTAATTGTTTCTGGCTTATTTGGAGTCATCTGGGTATCTGTTTGTCCACTGTATTTGTAGGGAAGGTTGAAGATGTATGGGCTGTAAGTACCCGAGCTAGGGTTAGGGTTAGGATTGCACAAGACCTAGACATTTTGTGATGCCTTTGCTGTGCTCTAGGATGCATATGAAATGCAGAAATAGTGTTGGTTTGTAGTTTCCTCTAAAAATAATTTTTGCCCAATTTGCCATTTTGGCTGATCTGTGCACGAGTCAATCAAAAATGGTCAAGAATGAAATCTTTGATAGTACACTTTCCACATGATAAACTTTCTAAAATACTGCATTTAATACCTAAGCAAAATGACACTGTAAGGTAGATTCTGGTGGTAGTTGTAATCCTTTACTCTAAAAAAACCCAAGTATTTTGATTTTATGTACAAGTTCAGCAGCAAGTAAACAAAAAGAAGATATTGAAATCTGACACCTTTTCACAGCTGAGGCATTGAAATACTTTAATAATGCTTCTTTAATTGTTTCTGGCTTATTTGGAGTCATCTGTGTAACTCTTTGGTTGCAGTATTTGTAGGGAAGGTTGAAGATGTATGGGCTGTAAGTACCCGAGCTAGGGTTAGGGTTAGGATTGCACAAGACCTAGACATTTTGTGATGCCTTTGCTGTGCTCTAGAATGCATATGAAATGCAGAAATAGTGTTGGTTTGTAGTTTACTCTAAAAATAATTTTGGCCCAATTTGCCATTATGGCTGATCTGTGCACAAGTCAATCAAAAAAGGTCAAGAATGAACAGTATGAAAATTCCCTGTCCGTATCCTTAACTGTCTTCAATACTGCTTTTAAAACCAAAGCAAAATGACACATTTAGGCAGACTCTAGTGGTAGTTGTAATCCTTTCCTCTAAAAAACACCAAGCATTTTGATTTTATGTACAAGTTCAGCGGCAAGTAAACAAAAAGAAGATATTGAAATCTGACACCTTTTCATAGCTGAGGTATTGAAATACTTTAATAATGCATCTTTAATTGTTTCTGGCTTATTTGGAGTCATCTGAGTAACTCTTTGGTTGCTGTATTTGTAGGGAAGGTTGAAGATGTATGGGCTGTAAGTACCCGAGCTAGGGTTAGGGTTAGGATTGCACAAGACCTAGACATTTTGTGATGCCTTTGCTGTGCTCTAGGATGCATATGAAATGCAGAAATAGTGTTGGTTTGTAGTTTCCTCTAAAAATAATTTTGGCCCAATTTGCCATTATGGCTGATCTGTGCAAAAGTCAATCAAAAAAGGTCAAGAATCAACAGTATGATAATTCCCTGTCCGTATCCTAAACTGTCTTAAATACTGCTTTTAAAACCAAAGCATAATGACACATTTAGGCAGACTCTAGTGGTAGTTGTAATCCTTTCCTCTAAAAAACACCAAGCATTTTGATTTTATGTACAAGTTCAGCGGCAAGTAAACAAAAAGAAGATATTAAAATCTGACACCTTTTCACAGCTGAGGCATTGAAATACTTTAATAATGCATCTTTAATTGTTTCTGGCTTATTTGGAGTCATCTGGGTAACTCTTTGGTTGCTGTATTTGTAGGGAAGGTTGAAGATGTATGGGTTGTAAGTACCCGAGCTAGGGTTAGGGTTAGGATTGCACAAGACCTAGACATTTTGTGATGCCTTTGCTGTGCTCTAGGATGCATATGAAATGCAGAAATAGTGTTGGTTTGTAGTTTCCTCTAAAAATAATTTTTGCCCAATTTGCCATTTTGGCTGATCTGTGCACGAGTCAATCAAAAATGGTCAAGAATGAAATCTTTGATAGTACACTTTCCACATGATAAACTTTCTAAAATACTGCATTTAATACCTAAGCAAAATGACACTGTAAGGTAGATTCTGGTGGTAGTTGTAATCCTTTCCTCTAAAAAAACCCAAGTATTTTGATTTTATGTACAAGTTCAGCAGCAAGTAAACAAAAAGAAGATATTGAAATCTGACACCTTTTCACAGCTGAGGCATTGAAATACTTTAATAATGCATCTTTAATTGTTTCTGGCTTATTTGGAGTCATCTGTGTAACTCTTTGGTTGCAGTATTTGTAGGGAAGGTTGAAGATGTATGGGCTGTAAGTACCCGAGCTAGGGTTAGGGTTAGGTTTGCAGAAGACCTAGACATTTTGTGATGCCTTTGCTGTGCTTTAGGATGCATTTGAAATGCAGAAATAGTGTTGGTTTGTAGTTTTCTCTTAAAATAATTTTGGCCCAATTTGCCATTTTGGTTGATCTGTGCACGAGTCAATCAAAAATGGTCAAGAATGAAATCTTTGATAGTACACTTTCCACATGATAAACTTTCTTAAATACTGCATTTAATACGTAAGCAAAATGACACTGTTAGGTAGATTCTGGTGGTAGTTGTAATCCTTTACTCTAAAAAAAACAAGTATTTTGATTTTATGTACAAGTTCAGCAGCAAGTAAACAAAAAGAAGATATTGAAATCTGACACCTTTTCACAGCTGAGGCATTGAAATACTTTAATGATGCTTCTTTAATTGTTTCTGGCTTATTTGGAGTCATCTGGGTAACTCTTTGGTTGCTGTATTTGTAGGGAAGGTTGAAGATGTATGGGCTGTAAGTACCCGAGCTAGGGTTAGGGTTAGGATTGCACAAGACCTAGACATTTTGTGATGCCTTTGCTGTGCTCTAGGATGCATATGAAATGCAGAAATAGTGTTGGTTTGTAGTTTCCTCTAAAAATAATTTTGGCCCAATTTGCCATTTTGGCTGATCTGTGCACGAGTCAATCAAAAATGGTCAAGAATGAAATCTTTGATAGTACACTTTCCATATGATAAACATCTGGGTATCTCTTTGTCCACTGTATTTGTAGGGAAGGTTGAAGATGTATGGGATGTAAGAGGTAGGGTTAGGGTTAAAAAAATTGTAAAGATGTGTTCATTTATACTGTATGTATGAATTGATCTGTCTTTATTTTTCGTTATAGAGCCTGCAACATAGGAGGAAGGTCAGGCTTGAGGGAGGCTTTGCTAGGCAGAAAATGTGTTAACATTGGTATTCTTTAAAATTGGACCACCCTGGCTAATTTTTTCTCAATGCCCATTTTAAGCTCTAACTATTGCAGGTGGAATATTTTACAGAATATTTTATATTATACTGTTTAGTTTCTCTTTAGTCATTTCATAATAAGTAAAGATGAATGGTCATGCAGTAATAATGTCTCCAAGTGGATACTCTGAGAGTCAATAATAGTCAGAACAAAGTTGAGAGGGAATGCAGGAGGGCACATTTTTCTTAAAAGATGGAATAGAAAATTCGCTTCACAACAGATGAATCACATATGGACTAGTCTCTTCCTTGGCTCTTTGAGCTTTTTCCTTTATATCAATGAGAATAGTCTTTCCCTTGGGATTGAAGTTTTGTATAAGTTCATAACTTTTTTATGGTTTTGTAAATTATTTAACCATTTTTGCACCATACCTGGTAAGCCCATGAATCTGGGGTTATTAGGAGTTGATACTGCATTATTAATGCTTCATTCTGTAATTTACATTCTGAGCAGACATATAGGTTAAATAATAAAATATATATATATACTGTATATTAACACATACAGTAATATGTGTATTTGTTCTAGCAGTTAATTACATAACACAAAAAAGTGGAAATTCATGTTGACTTCATGCATTTCTGTATACTTTATGCACTGTAATTATATGCCCATGATTGCAAAAAGTCCTGTTTGCGCTACTACAGTGCCTTGCACAAGTATTCAGCCCCTTGGACTCTTCACATTTTATTGTGTTACAGCATGGAACCATGATGTATGTAACTGAGAATGTTTGCCACTTATCAACACAAAGTACTCTGTATTGTCAAAGTGAAAAAATAAATCCAGATAAATTAATTAAAAATAAAATACAGAATACAGAAATACATCATTTGGAATTTGCAATCAGGAATAATAGATTGACAAATTTACATGGACAGATTGAACAAATTGCAGGCTAGCTGTGACATTCAATGTACAATAGGGTTTATTCAGACGTTTTACTAAAATAATTTAGATGACAAGCTAGTTTTGCTTAGGCTGATATTGTATGTAATATATTTTGATAGCTTAGAGAAAGGATACTTGTTTGTACTGTTTTTTGATATACAGTATAAGATTATTCTTGTTTTTCTTTCTAGAATGAATCTAAAGAACAGTACAGAAAATGTAGGATTATTACATGGAAGCACAAATTACTTCATTTGAGAGTTATTTAAGAACAGTGATATCAAATACTATTAGATACAGTATGTATGTCTGGAATTATCTTTTTTCCATTTTTATGAAAATATTGTAGTATGCTCAAATGACTATCAAACTTAAAATAAAAATAATGCTGAATCGGAGCCCTATTGAATAAAGCTTATTATAAAACTAAATGAAATTCTTGTACATTTATCTACTTCCAACATGGTGAAGGTTTAGAAAAGAGAAAAATCATATCTTTGATTTTGTTACCTGAGAAGGCTTTTGAAATCTTGATAGTTTAGGTATTTGTAAAGCAGATAGTGTCAACAGTTTTATTCTGTTATGTGGAACACTTGGCTAATTTGCTAATCTGTTTGAAAAAAAAAACAGATACTGTCATCTGGATTATTCTGGTGTATAAGTGATAAGAGCACTAGATGGAAATTGAGCTGGAACAAAAACAATGTATTGTTTGTCTTGTTTGTGTATTAAAATCTGATAACACTCTGCCTGTTCCAGTGCATTTGCTCTTCATTTTAGATTATTTTAAGCTCTGAAACATCAGTGTGTGAGACTTTGTTGTCATTTGTACAGGCCTTTTGCTGTTATCCATCACAGACCTGCAAGAATACTCCAAATATATTAGCTCTGTATCTTGTTTCTAATAAGAACCCCATGAACAAGTTCCAGAATAAGAGTTTGCTGTCAGTTCATTTCAGAGTCAAATGGCTACTTATCTGTCAACTTGAATTAGGTGTACAGAAGCTAACATTCCTGGTCATATTTTATTCAGATCTTATAGCAATTTCCTTAGACACTGTCTTGCTATACACATTATATCAGCTATGCCCCTGGGCTTTCTTCCCCAAGAGTCAATAATCACATTGAATGGTTCACATGCTGAAAGTCGATCTACAGGATAATGCAGAATCGCATAGCTGCCAGAGAAGGCCTTTAATACATGGAAGAAGCTGTGATCTAAAAGTCTTGGGTCGAATTTCCAACCTCTGACTCTATTATAAGAATATGATTTTAGCAGATTAAGAAAATTGTAAAGCTTGGAAGATCATTTACTGCCTAATAGTAAAGCTTTCATGTTCTTTTCCTGAAATATAACAGTCAACAGCTATATACGGCAGAACAGAGGAGCAAAATTGCAAGAAGTGCAAGACTTGATTATTATAAGTAACATTCTTCTTAATATACAGTAGGTGCTTTTTTTTAAAAAAAGTGATTGGTTGATTCGCTTACTTCACTGATATACTTTTTCTATTTGCGAAAAATTAGACTTTGATGCACATGATTTTTTCAGTGGTATTGATTATATAAATAGAATGGGAATTCATGGTGAAGGTAGAGTCCAGAGGACAGAAAATTAGTCTTTATGTCAAGAACATCCTAACAAGAAAGTGAGAGGATACAAGATTAAACACGCAGATGGGTCTTGAGGGATTGTATACAGTATATGTTCCAGCCATGATGTGTCCTTTTTTCCATACATACAGTATAACCTCAGTCATAATTCCAGTATCATAATCTCCATTTATCTTTTTTAATAGACTGTGGTATGTAACTAATTTGGTTCACAAATATCTTACATCTACAGAAGCCTTTTTTTATAAATATGCAATATGAAGTTCAGATTACAGTTAACATTATCTGATATGTGTGTATCTTGTATATCATGTAAATTTGGCAGTTTAGTACAAAATACTATGTGCCAGATCATGTGCTTTGATAAAAAGACTTACATCTAATAAGTTTTAATTTCATCATCATTCATCATTTCCTGCTTTGAAATCACTATTTTATTATTTTAAAGAAAAAAAAAGTTTGAAGCTTCTAAATTGTTTTCGGATTCTAAATATGAAGGTTATGGTTGCCAAGCTTGAATGAGTTCTCTGCCTTTTGGATGTAATCAGTAAAAATGGATTTGTTTGCCATCCACTGATATCCTCTTACCAGGATAAATAAAAATGTTTTACTTTTTATTTAAAGTACCTTACAGGAACAATACAGAAAATATATGTAAATGGCAGATAATAGTAGATGCATTCTTTGGGGTATTGGTGAAGTTCTCTTGTGAACAAACACCATCAAGGATGAAAATAAAAACTCATAACCAGAGTAGCTATGACCACCCCACTGGGCTGTTGACCTTTAGCAAACTGCTATGAATAACATTTCAAGTCAGAATATATATACATGATATACTGACCCTGTTGATTGTGTACTGTACATCAGGGGTGTCCAATCCTGGTCCTGTAGTGCCAATGTATCTGATGGTTTTCAAAGTCTCTTTAAAGCTGCAGCACCTGAGGAACTTGGCAAATCTGTTAAATTGCTTCTGCCATCACAGCAGAAAAGCCCCTGTTGAGAGCTGAGCTGGAATGAAAACTCACAGATACACTGGCCCTGCAGGACCAGGACTGAACAACCACAGGGTTCATTGAGTTGAGCTGAGTCCATTTTTTGGGCCAATTTTGGTATTGCCTATTGGCAGCCTCATGGTCATTACACCCCTTCATTCCATTCTCCCATGGCATACAGTACCATCTGTGAAGCTGTCTCCTCATTTAGGAAAAGGAGAGAAAACTAGTATTACCTAGAATATCTGGCTTGACAGACCACAAAGGCTACTTTTCACCAATCAAATATATTTTTTTATGATTTTGGGACAATGAGATGAATTATGAGCATCAAAACAAGGTTATGTTAGACTTAGTTACGGTAATAAAACATTACATTTTGCAGAAAAAGGTTTGTGAACCTGAAAAACACATATAAAAAAACATTATCATCATACTTTGGTTAATTATACAGATATTTATTAAACTTCATGTGGATAACCAAAGTGCATGATTTTGTGATTTGCGATTCTTTTGATTATTTACCCAGTATGCTAAAATGAGTAGGTTATATCATGTGCAGTGTTGTAAGGAACTGATTAGATGTTTATGAATGAGGGGGTGGGATTCAGCCCATATACTGTACATCATTTGGGCTTTTGGTAATTAAGGTAAAGACCTCATCCTGCTGTTTCTTGAAAGATGCCAGGGTATCAGTTTCAGTAACATGGCTGTGTGTCTTTCTGCCCACTCCCACAGCCCTTTATGTAAAGAAGTGTCAGTTTTAAATTCTCCTCCTTTATATCTTTCAATACCCTCTGCTAAGTGTTGATTTTGAAGAAGTCCAGACATTTGCCTTTAAAGATTTTGGAAGCTTCACTTATTTCACCCAGTTTGTTATCATCTGTGTACATGGTTAATTTGCTGATTTAAAATACGAAGGGCAGTGGCCCTAAAACACATCTCTGAGGGACTCCAAAAGGTGCATTATCCCATTATCCCTAATTAAGTTTGTGTACTTACATCTAAACTATACCTGCAAAAATTAAAGAATTCATAAACATGAAAAGAAAATCATATTGTTTGCTTTGTCCATACAGATCATATTCTATTTAAAATGAGAAAAATGCATGTTAAAATGGATTTTTAAAGACTTAACAAAAAACTTTTCAAAAGACATTCAAAAAGTGATCTAAATAGCTAAAACTCGACTCATCTGTCCATAGTGCCTCTGTCCATTGTAAGCTGCTAAATTATAATATTTATTAAAAGTCTTAATCCCTTTTTTGACAAAGTTTCATACCACTGCATTTTCATTTAAGTATTCAGTTCAAAAGAAACTTTCACGCTGTATATGAATGGACAACAACACTTGAGCATTCTGCCAGTTCTGTTATCAATTCGACACTTGCCTCCTTTCAATTCCTTAAGGTCATTATTTGTAAGTATTGCTTATTCTTGCTAGATAACATTTTGGGTATTCCTTTTTTTGAGTTTGTCAATCATAGATGATATTCCCACATACTGTCCTTGTTTTTTATACTTTTGATAACACACCTTGAAAGTGAAGTGAGCCATTTCACAATTTCACAGAACCACATTTCTATGATGATCCTATACTGATATTTTAGCCATTTGTTTAAAACCTAATAATCCCGATATGTATTTTGTAGTATTAGAAGCAGCTTTTTAGCTTTATGGATTTGTAGAGAATAACACATAATTTTAATATGCGGGAAAACCTGGCAATGACTCAGCACTTAGATTTGCCTGGAAAATGTGCTGAATTAGTTACTACAACATACAGTATTGTCTGCTTGCATATAGATGACTTTGAGATGTGGTGATCACAAGTTTCTGTAAATATAAATTAAAGATTGCTTAATACAACAGTATTAGTTTATATAACAGTAAACACAGAGTAAATTGTTTATGCTCATAACACATGCAGTATAATGCTACTCCTGAATGTGTCAAAGACTTTTGTACAGTGATGAAAATTATACTTGATCTAACCTAACTTGTACACTTTGGGGCATTCTCTGTATAGTTACAGAAAACATACAAGCAGACACTACAGTTTAATTTATTATTAAGAAAGTTTCTTATTTCTGCAGTTTATTTTGACTGTTGGTTTAATACAATTTGAAATGTTTATCAGGATCTTTGAGAGCAGAAAACAATTATCACGCAATTTTTCAGAAACTGAAAACAAATGAATACGGGAAGTGAAGTTATAAAATCTAGATTACTTTAATTGTTTATTCCTTTGTGTTTCGTAGATACTTCAGTTAATTTTTTTTTTACATTCATCCAGAATCTTTTCATGTTTCTTTTTTCTATCAAACAGAATATCAAATAGCTGAATGCCTCTACTAAGCTCTCTACATGAAATTGTCCTTTTTGTACATCTTGTAATCGTCTGTGATGTGGCCAACTGGCTTGGGCTGACAAGCAGACGCTTTTGATTTATTGGCTCATATTTCAGCTTGTTAGTGGATGGCTGAGCAGGAGACTAAAGGAGCGTGAAAATCAGAGAGAATAAATTATGAAGGCACCAAAGTGTGGCTTGGTGGAACCCTCCTTGTCACAACTGTGACAAAAGTGCAGGAAATGGAGGGTGACGTTAACATTCTTTCATTAATAATTTTCCTATCCTTTGTCCTATTTATCAAATGTAATACATGTATTGAAAATTTAAAGTCAATTGCTGCAGACCGAGTGTTAATAATAATATCTGTTATTGACTTTTTTATCCAACCAATTATCTATTTTGCTCGGAAGTGTGTAAAAGGAAATGTAATGTATACAATGATATAGAGAACAAAAATAAAAAAAATATATACTTTTTTACATAGTAGTGTTAACATCAGAATAGTTTACTTGAGATTCTTAGATGTGGTTTCATTGGTGAAACCTGGTTTGTCATCGTAACAAAATGGTTATACCTTTCAGCAAAAAAGAGTTTTGCCACTGTTACAACATTTACTACTATAGCGATTCTCTACATCTACTGTACCTACAGCAGAACATTCTAACAAGAAACTCTTACTATAGTAATTCTCCACATATATACAAGAACGTTACCAGTGTCACCACTTTTAATATCTTTATTTTATATGTAATAAAACATATATATATACTGAAATATATACAGTATATGCATAATTCCATGCTGAAAGGTAGGTAAAATTAATTCCATCCTGGAAGGTAAAGTAGGTAAAATAAGCCTAACATTTCGGCTGTTGAGCGTTCATCTGACACCTGAATGTTAGTCATGAGGAACCTACAGTACCTATGAGCCATTTACTGTAGGTATGATTGGTTAATATGATGGATATATTACTGTAAGAGCTCATATTGGCTGTTCATTTATAGTTCACCTTGAGTTATGATCAAGAATTTAAAAACTGATCAATGTGAGTTAAATATTACTTAATGGCAATCTTTATTGCTTTCCCCTAAACCAAATTGTATTCATAACTGTCAGAGCTACAGTATAGTATAGTGATA
This sequence comes from Lepisosteus oculatus, assembly GCF_040954835.1. Lineage (NCBI taxonomy): Eukaryota > Metazoa > Chordata > Actinopteri > Semionotiformes > Lepisosteidae > Lepisosteus > Lepisosteus oculatus. The sequence goes on from NC_090706.1 coordinate 30,723,832, forward strand.
GTAGAAAACAATGGTAAAGGATTAAAGTTAGTTGCTGATGTTTATAACATACTGTGCTATAACTCCTGATTGTGTTTAAGATGTCAAAGGCTTTGTAAACACTGCATTGTGTTTATACTGTATATATAATTGTACATTCATTGGGAAACAAGTACTCCCAGTGATGCTGGGTTGTAATTAAAACATTATTCTTGCCTTTCCTATTGGATATATACTTTACACCCATGTGAGTAGAGGTGCAGCCGTGCGCAGTCAGGTGTAATGAGTCTGTCAGAGCTCTCAGTGGGAACTTGATAAGAGTTCTACATTGGTAAACAGGTTTGAAAGCTCAAGGACATTGAACATTTCCACTCTGATATGGCTCGGTGATCATTTGTATTTTTGCCGAATGTTGAAATAAGCATACATGTACTTGATATTTGCCTTAATCTCAGTGTGCTTGTAGGATGGATTTGTGATGGAAATTAAACAACAATTTACTTACAGATGTAATGCTGAACATGTAAATCTCTTCAAAACATATTAAATGTTTCCTACAGTATATTAGAGAAGCAGCACAACCATCAAATAACCATGTGAAATTTTGAGTTCGGTAGGTACTATTTCACTGTACAATATTCCTGTTGTTTTTTTAAATATGTGACACAAAATTGGCTTAATTACAGTAGATAACAGTCTTTAATTATATCAATAATAAGTTACATCATGTTGTTGCCATATGTTGTCAACGTTGTTGCCGTATGTGTGATTTGAATTTTCCGTTATCTCTATAGATACAGTATATGCTGTATTTTTGTATCTCATTTTAGGTTCTACAGTGAAAACCCTATATTTGGATTGTGTGATGATAAAGGAGTCATATACTGTATACTTGAGATAAAATAATGACCATTATTTGATCAAAAATCTTGAATAAGCAGCCTACAGGTAGATTCCCAATGGAGTTTCATAGCATAAATCAGAACAGTAGATTTCTTTATCATCTATGTAATTTTACAATGCATTCCATTAAATGCATCTGCTATTATAATATCAAAGCATACATAAATTATGAATCAAAATAAGTAGATGCTATTCAATATGGCTTACCAGCAGTAACTATCTCATATTGCATCTCATACCTCCTTAAGTGTCACTAGGTGTTCATTGTTATTTACTGTACCTTTTTGTAAAATACTTTGGTGGGTTTTGATATGCACTGTTTGGCTGCTAATCAGTAGGCATAGCAGCTAGCCCATATTTTCAATATTTTCACATTCCTCTGTCCATCTTTGAATATTGTGCTAAATATTGTATTTCCCTATGTATTCTACTTTTGTTGGAAGAAATCCATACGACTGTGATTCATTTTTTTTTACATGAAGCTTATTAAGAGTCTTTACAGTTTTATTTCAAAACATGACATATGGTTGTATGGAAATATAGAATATACAAAGTCTATTTAATATTTTAATCTCTCATTAATGAATAAACACATTTGTCATCTGAGCTATCAGGATGTTGTCCAATTATCAATCATCCAATTTTGTGGTCTTATTAAATGTAGCAGATATTACTGTCCAAAGAAATATTGTGCAGTATATGGAGTAACATGCATCAATATAATCAGAAAGTTTCATATTAAGTCATTGAATTAACATTTTAAAACAAAATAAATAAAAAAAAATATTTTGTTTTGCACCTTTAAAACAACTTCTCAAATCACCTTACAAAAAAGTAAAAAGAAAGTTACAGAAGCAACAAAGATAGGAGATAAAATAGCTGCAGAGTATACAGACAAAACAAAATTGGGCAAACTGTATTTTTCCTATTTTCCATTTTTTAAAGAAACAACTAATGTGCTAAACAATGTGAACAAATATGTATATTATATTAATTATATTATGCATTACATCAGATAGTTAAGTTCAATTAACAGTTTAAATTACTTTTTTAATTTTTTTGAAATCGCATGTAATTTCCGGCTTTTTTTTTTTGGATCTACTGTATTTGATCATGTGTTTACTGAATTTCTATTAGAAAAACTGACTATCATAAGTTTATCCATGATGTATTAGTCCATGATGTATTAGTTTCCCTTTGTGGATTAATTCAGCTTAAGCAGAAGTCAATTAATTATACGATATGCATATGGAATGAAGGTTTAAAGATATATAAAACAATAATGGCATTAAAAAGGTACCTGTTAGTGAGCTAGTATGAGCCTTTTCATTTATTTCCAATTTAATTAAGCTTTTTATACCTAATGGTTCAAAGGTCACTGTCATCAACCCTTAATATCATTCTTCATTATCTAGAGTGGTGCATATAATTAGACGTTTATCTGAGCCTACAGCCAAAAAACCTAATTTCCAATTAACTTTTACAATGAGAAATGAAAAACTGTCTTTACCTTATATATATATACCTTATATGCAAAGAGTACTAGGGTTTTAAGTTTAAATATGGGTTTTTATCATTAAAACAGAGAATATAGAACTGGCAGTTAAAGGAATAGTTTCTTGATATATCATAATAAACATGTGAAAAAAATCCATCTAATAAGAGTGAGAATTCTTAAAGAGAATTCCCCCAAAAGGCATATAGTGTTTCATTTTTCTTGATAGCATATCAGGCTGATTAAATTATGAAACACATTCTTTCTACAGATACAACATCTGTAATGAGAAATCTTGCCTTGTGGTCAGTGTAATTTAGAACAATGTTTTTATGACTTTAGTTTCTACTAAAAAGTGTGAATTACCTTCAGAGTCATTAAAGTTTTTTATGGATGCATTAAATTCTTAATGGACCTTTGTCTGGCATGTCTGCATCCATGACATCTGTTAGCATCTGAAAACTTGATTTGTGTATGAAAACACAAAAATGTTAGGTTGAATTTGTTGCAGTGACAGCGTACAGATCAAACACAAAGTACACAATTTTCTAGTTGCTTGTGTAAAAACCATTACCTCTGGAAAAATACAACATCAACACATCAGTGGGAAAAATGATGCAAAAAAAGCACTTTCTGTGGATGTTAGGAAAGTAAAGCAAACGGCAAGCAAACTAGAACTGTGGCAGATGTGCTTCACCTGTCTTCTCATAAGCTTCATATAATGGTTTGGAAACCTGGTATATGAATGTACATTAAAAATGGTATCTTGCTCCAAATCTTTACTGTTACACATACAGTATACAGTACAGTATACTATATTGAAATCTATGTAACTCAGCACATTTGGGGAGAACAGCATTTCCATTTTGTAGCCTAACCTTGTAAGACTAAGAAGGTAAGCAGGGCTATGCCTTTTCAGTACTGGAATGGGAGACCTCAGGTTCCTGCAGTAAGTGGTGTTGATGGGCCAACCAGTGGTATTCGTACGTCTAGACTAGGATTTCCAAAGCAAAGTGCCATTGTAGTGACAGTGAATGATATACAGTATGAAGAATACAATGGGGAAGGACTTTGCCCTCCTTCAGATGACATACAGTATGAAACCAAGATACTAATTGCTAGTAGTCATTTAAAATCCTATTGTGTTGTTCTGTAGATTAAAGTAAAGGAGTTAAACCTGGTCTCCTGGCTAAGTTCTACTTCAAGCTCAGTGTGGCCTACCTCAATTCTGCATCAATTCAAAGGAGAAAGTAATTTCTTATTTTTCTACTTTAACCTGAATAGTGAGCCTCTGATACAGGATGTAATTTGCTCATCATCCAGCTACACTTTAGTGGTGGATGAAGTGGGTCCCCTCCTAAAGTATTTTTGGTCCTTTGGTGTTACAAACACTGTACCAGTGTTGGTAAAGATGAACATCCTTAATTGATGGGATCCACAATTGCCTAACTTGGCAATAGAGGTTATTTAGACCAGACAGTAATTGAATTCAATTAAGTAATTAAGAGTTCCGATACAATACAAAACATAAAATAATATGGCTCTCCATGACCACTTGTAAGTATCACTGATTCAGAGAATTCTCAAGATTGCCTTGTCCAATCTAATAATATCTCGAGGACAAATTGTCACTGGTACATTAAGACACCACTTATTAGATTTAAAAAAATCATGTCTCAAATCTAGTGTTATTATACCATAGTCTCTGCTAATAACACCTGAAATTGCAGAATCCATTAACCTAGATTTAATTTTAAAAGTCTTTTTGTTGGGAGCCAGTGCTATAACTTAATAATTCATGATAACACTCCAGAATAGCACTGGGAAAGGCCACATGCACTCCAGATAATGAAGACATCATCAGTTTTCGAATAAAGACTCAAGACTTTCCTCATCTTACAACAAGAAATAGCCACCCACTTCTTACAGTACATAACATTCTTTATCAGTGACAAAGAGGATGCTGAATAGATAAATATGTTCATTCTGTGAGCTTGTATCATCTTGTGGCCAAGATCATTTGGCGTTATTCCATGCACACAATGGTGTCATTTTTGTAGGCTGAAGTAATCATCATCTATTCTGATGAGGCACCGTATAAGCATATAAGTGCTGGGTAAGTGTGTGTTAAAGCTGCAATTTATAAACTTCAGTCTTCAGGCCTTGTCCCTTGTCATTGCTGTTATCATTTTCTGAGATTAATTACACATATTGTTATTTGGCGGCTCACACAGCACAGCGAAAAATGATGAATGAAACATTAATCAGCAAATTATGCATTGCTTTCACAATTAAAGTGCAACTAGATTTTACTTTATAATATGTTATTAGCTTTTAATATGCAAATAATTTTGAGTAATTGCCTTGTTTCTCCAGTGCCCTGTGACATGCTCAAATGGCAAGGAAAGTGGTTACAAAGTATGCCTCTATGATATATGGTCAGCTCATTCTTCATGGGTTTTGTTTATTGGGCTGATTGTGTGTTTTTTTTCAATTTGTACCTGTGTACGATTGAAGCTAGTTTGCCCAAAGCCACTTAAAGCCATATTTGTTACCTTCTGTTCCTTTTTTATCCAAAAAACAGATAAACTATTATGCAGTGCCAAAAGTATTCAGACCATTTTTATGATATCTGATTTTTCAACTCTTTCTATTGATTCAATACGATTAAAATCAGGACTTTGACTGGGCCATTCACTTTCTTCTAGTGTAGCTGTGTCCTTGTACTTTGGATCGTTGTCCTACTGAAAGGATCTTCAGAAAATGTTGTCCTAGCTTTAGGTCTAAAGGAATTTTTTCTATGAGATATGCTAGTACTCCTTCTTTGTTCCAGCCAATCTTGAGAAGCTCGAATTCCTATTGGTGAGAAGCAGAACTATAACATAATGCTGCCACTATCATGTGTGACAGTAGATAAGGTATGACTGAGTGATGAATTATGTGGGGTATGTGTCAGATTAAACTCCTTTCATTTAGACCTAAAACTTCCAATTTTGTTGTGTCAGACCACAGAATGTTTTTCAGTATGTTGTTGCTTTGTTGCAATCTTTATCTCCATAAGAGTTGTTTCATACAGCCCCCCTTTTAAGGAATACACTGGATATTTTTGATTCATGGACAATTTCACTCAGCTCAGCTACAAAACTCTGTAACTCTTTCAGAGTCACTGCTGGCCTCATGGCAGAATCCTTAAAGTTTCCTCCTTGCCCACCTACTCAGTTTGACCGAATAGCCTGACCTTGTTTCTGGATGTCTACTTCTTAATAATCAAGTTAATCTTTGTCAAGGAGACATCAAGGGTCTTGGACTTTTTTAATTTAGTTTAATTTAGGGTTATACTGGGTACTGCAGGTTTGAATGGATGGACTCTGGAATGTTATAAAATGCAATTAACATTGTATTCAATTTACATGAATTTGGATTTAAACTTATACTGTAAACTAAAGTTCTTGTATTCAGATTTCCAATATACTTGCAAAATTATTTAACGGTTCACTTGTAAATAAGCATTTACAGCAAAATGTAATCATTCTCCTATGTGAAATCACTGGATTTTAATACCCCTGTCTAGTTAATTATTGAATATAAGCATCATATAATCTGGTCATTCTGTGTAATTTGGAGTTATGAGTAATTATTTTGAACTGCTTGCAGTACATAAAAACACATTTTGTAAGAAGTAATTTAAGTTGAATTTGTAGAAAGAGTAATGATTTTACAGAGATCCAAACATCGAAATAACATCATTGAATCTTTGTATTACATGGGGTTTCTATTTTCCATTTCCTTCTGTCCAAACTGATTGAATGTATCAATGATGTAGCCCGCTTGAGAATATATTAGAAAAATATGTTATCTTGTGGTTAAGTAATCTAGTATCTCCCAAATCAGTAATTCATGATTTTACTTCCTACATTGCCTCAAGTAATTAATTTTCTGCCTTGATCTTTATTTCTATGAAAGGATTTTGCACCAGAGTTTTGAATTGTCTCATCTTTCAAGTTCTCACAACAGCTTTTCAAATCAAAACAAGTAACACACATCTGTATGTAAGTAAAAATCTGGGTCACAATTTGAAATGTCTTTTCATAAATAATTCATGTCAATGTAGACTATAATGTGATTCAAAGTGATGTCAGAGACAGACATCTACAATTAATCAATGTAAAGTTAATAAGAGATGATAGGTTTGTGATTGTAAAGTTATATTACTATACTTTTATGTATATTAATATGTTATTTGAATAAAATGAAATGAATTTAAGGAACAGTATTTAACAATATTTAAATAAAGAAATCACTTCCTCCAAAAAAAGGTCATAATTGTTTATTCAGTAAAAGGATAAATCCTGTTTTCACAACCTTGTATTAAAATAAATTTAGTAATTAGAATTACTAAATTAGAAGTAATAATATTATTCATTGAAAAATCTGCAAATAAGAAGGAATTTACCTGTACCTTATGTGAAGGTGGACATTGATAGCTGGTGGTTTATAGGTGTTTTATTGAAGATGATAAGCTGACCCATAATAACATCAGGGAGACTCCAAGGCAGTTTTCCGTGTCTGAATTGAAATGAACTGGATGCATGATAAATAGTCTAACCTGTGAGTGTTTCATGAAGGGCTTAGGTTTAAACTTCAGGCTGTCGATGACTAATTATTAACCCAAGGTTTCACAATAATAAGAATATGATGAATTGCTCTCCATTTTTAAAATATGTGACAGCATAATGCATTCTCTGTGGTTCTGTTCTGATCTATTAGTTTTACTTTTCTAACTGGCTGACACACAGGCAATATTGTTACATGGGAACTGCCAATATGTCTACTTTATGTGATCTATTAGATTTAAAAACAGACTTGTTTAAGACGAGTCTGTAATAATAAGCAATGTAAATAACTTCTTTCACTATGTTTTCTGTGAAATGTATATGGATGAAGTTAGATGGAGATTTATTTTATCAGTAGATTTAATATGATAGTTTTTAATAACTTTCTAAGCAGTGTCAAGATCTTAGGACCTGTAATTGTAACAGTATGTAGTTGCAATGGTGAGTTAAACTTTTAAAACAGCATACAGTACTACAGTATACATGTATACTTGGAACATACAGAACATATTTCACCATAACTTATTATGTGAACAATCATTGAAACAAATGTTTACACTTGTTTTATAGTTGTGATAATTATGGTTTACTGTATCAATGAAAGTATGCTATGTTCATAGTGACTTATTAAATTAAATGTTATGCAAGATGATGATTGGATTGTCTGTTGCTTGTTGAAAGATTGAAAATGTTGGAGTGAGCCTAAATGTACAGTATCTGTTGATTGACAAATTAAACTGCAAAAATCTGTTATTTCTCATAGGTATAGTAAATAAAATCTTAATTATAACTACTCTTAAGATGCTAGTGATAAACAGAATTCAACATAGAGATCTAAGTCTATGAACATGGAAGAAGCACAGATCTAAAACAATATTCTAAAGTTTCTGTCAGGCTGTCTGAAGCCATTACATATCAACTTCTTACCCCTCCCAGATTGGATGTGTCATTCTTTCCACAAGGTAATACTGAAAACTAAAAAGCTGACATACTGTAATTAGTTTGAGCCTTCAGATATCTGCTGCCATCATTATTGCTTTGGATAGACCTGGGAAGAGAAAATAATAATTCTCTGTAGGGAATTCTATGAACTTTAGGAAGAGCACCCATCTTCCATTTTAGAATCTACCAGTTAGGTTTGCTAAACATAATTGACATTAAAGGGGATCATTAAGTGGCTCATAGGTCCAGCGATGCTGAAGCACTAAAACTGAGAGAAAGTGTGCAAAGTAGCTTCAAAGTAGCCTTAACTATTATACTGCTATTACACACATTATACTACTATACCATTAACTATTGTACTATGCTATTATACTGTTATACTGTTAACTATATATACTATTATATTAACTATTTAACTCAATAATCACACTATAGATATCAGACAAAGAGATGTCCTGTAATAAGTCTGTCATTGGACACACCTGGCTAAGTGATTGTGATGCCATGACAAAGTAAGAAAAGCAAACAAGCTCTGTTGGTTAAAAAGAAAAGTGTGTTCCTTATATTTAGAAAAAAGCATTGCATTAGACCTAAACTTTAACCCTTAAGCAGTGTAACATTACTCAGCATTTTCCAGATTTTGTGACATGCCACTATGGAAGCCATACTCCTTGTATCCTTCCAGTTTTCACCTGTTTCCCATTTTCTTATTTAATCCTAGCTTGCCTGTCTTGCCCCATTGTAGTTTAGGGTTTAGTGCTGCTTAACTATCCTTTAAATAAATTAGTAATTAATTTCAAAGTAAAATGTCACATACAGAGTATATATAAAAAAAGCATTATAAAGATCTCTTTGCTCATAGAAGTAAGTAATAAATACAGGAGCTATAATATGTCAGAACAATCTGCTGTTAAGTAGACATCACTAAGTGACAACATTAAATGTCACTTATAAATGCACAACATTTAATGGGTAATGCTTTATCTGAATGTTGCTGCATAGTGGCTTAATAATCCCTTCATAACTGCCACACAAGACATTGTGATCATATACATAATATTTTATAGGGACATGCATGAATGACATAATGTGTGCCTAAGTGGACATGACATTTGTTCTAAAATTATTTCTACTGCTTGCTACGATGCCATGCTAAAAACAAATGTCAGGACCACTTTTGCACACATTATGTCATTTACACATCTTCGTGTAAAGCATTATGTATGTGATTGTAACTTGATTGTGTTTCATAATGGCATTAAGAAGACATTATGTAGCAACATTCAAATAAAGCGTTACCCTTTAATGTTTACATAAAGGAAAAACACATATCCAATGATGGCTACTTTAGGCATGCTGGCAGAGGAGATGTCCGCATGGAATGAGGTGCTCGGGTGAGTACAAAGCTGTTGCTAGAACCAAGTTGCAAGAATTCTGTAATTCTGCTGTTGAGCTAATCTCCCAACTGTGGATTCACCTTTTATAGGAAATCTAATGATGAGAGCAGTGATTGACAGATGTGCAGACTGAACTAGCCATTAAAGAGAAGTGGGCAAGCCCCTCAAGAGCAATACTAAGGCATCAATGAATGTCTTTTTTCAGAGCTATTCATCTAGAAAGTTTTAGAAGCACTAAAACAGCCTTGTTTTTAAAGATGTAATTTCCAATTCACTTTAGGTGTATTGTATTTCAGTCTTCCAGAACCTTTAAAGAACTACAGTTTGAAAACATTTCTTCTGGGGAGAATAGCCTTTGGACTTTGGCATTTGAAGTGAAAATAGACTTTGTAGTTTAGAACGGCGCATTCTGAGTTTCTTTTTCCTTTTCCCCTCAATGTAAAAATGCCTTGATAATGCCTTTTGTTTCTTACTTGTTACCTTTGAAGGTGTTTTTTCTTTGATCGCCTTGTGTCTGTCACCTTTATGGAAGGGAACTTCAAATAAATATTGCATATAAATCTGATATGCTATATAAAAAAGTTACACAGTTCAGTAAGTAAAGTAATTTAATAAAATATAGGATATATAATCTATTCTGTATGCCATTAGTTAAACAGTGAAAGAGAATTATAGAACAAGGAGATACCGGTACTCAAAGGAATCAACATAAATGATTACAGAAGATGACAGTGCTGTGTGTTCATATAAAAAGTTCAGCCAAAGTAAAATCCGATCGCTTTATTGAGTGGTGTCTAGCAAAACACTGATGGTGATAAAAATTCATGGGCTGCCTGGCCTAGAAGTTGCAGGGGCAGTGTGAATAAGAACGTTCTGAGGAGCAGGTGCAGTCCTGATGTTTGAAGAAAGGTGAAACACCTCATGGGGTTTGAGGAGGTGAATTAGTACTGTAGGTGTAGGAAGTAGCTGACTGAGGAGAAAGAAGAGCTGACGAGCTTTCAATCTTGGATTCTAGAATTATTCTTGTAGGGTTTTTTATACCTTGTGTACTGGAACAACACATTTACTGTACTCTTGCCTAAAAAGAGCAAGGAACCTGAGCAGGTGCCATTTGCAATCTAGAGATGTGCTGGTGTTAAGCTACAGACATGTCAATGTGGTGATGTTTGTATATCTTAAGGTGTAGTAAACAAACACTCCGGACTTCTTGACAAATAATAATCTTTATGTCTTTACTGTAATAATTAAAAGTTTACAGAAATAATTTTTAGTCATCATACTGTGGTCCTGTTTGGTATTTCTGGTGTAGACTGATGAGTACCACCTACTGGTACAACCACACCACCTACAGCAGCAGGCCTTTCCTTAAAGTTCTTCCATCCCGGTACTGATGAGGTCAGGCTACCACATGATAACACCATCCTGTGCTTGTTGTGTAAGAGGAAGAAAAAAGGACTGTGTGAGAGAAACATTCATCTTAAGGTTTTAACTGCTGACTGACATAAAAGACAATATTTATATCAATATAAAAATTAAACATTATTTGTTTCTGTATATTCCCTAAAATTGACCTGTTTTCGGTTTTGATTTGTCAGAATCAAATGTCGGGAGACAACATTATTTGGCGACATTTGGCTTTTTGGCTTTCACAGCCTTCTGAGAATGTAATGTTTTTTCCATGTTCTGGAATGTATCCTGAATGCATTTGCAATAGGTACAGTATCATTCTGTCTGTATAGGAATATATAGTCTGTATACGAATCATAACTGTCTTTATAGGAATCATTGGCTTTTGAGAAGACAAGTTAGGAGCATTTGGGAATAATACCTCTGCAAGGTTTGTGCTGGTGTAAACACGTTCAAAGCTACCAGTGGACGTGAGTGAAAAGAATGGGAAGGGGGTTGGTAGTGATGATGGTTGGGGTTGTATGAGAGAGGTGATGTGAAGCAGTGAAAATACTGTAGAAGGTAACTGGAATAGTTTTGTATTTTGGTTTTAAGCGGCCAGACTGTACATATTAGAAAGGACACATCTGGTAGCTGTAGGTATGGTATAAGTGTAACGGGGAATATATGTGCTGAGAGTATGGAAAGAGAGGTTATCACCAAGTTTCTTGGTGAAGACTGTCTATCCAACAATAATAGTTTCTGAAATTACCTTCTGGATCTGCTGGTTATGAAATGTGCAAGTGAAGTAAATTAACATCACATAATGGCAAAATACTCCAGAAAGGCTTTGCAGATCTAATAGAAATAACGTGAAGTGGAAAAGTATATTAGAGGTATACCATTTAAAGATCTGAACTCTTTCTAATGGACTGTTTAGCTATGTGTGGCACTAATTAGCTGTCCCTGTACATCTCCTCACAGTCAGCAATGAGAAGTGTTTTTAGTTAGCAAAGAAGATGATACTTTAAGTGTAAACATTTGCTTTGAATCATGTGGAACGAGATTTAAAATAACAGGAAAGTGAAAATGTCATACACTACTGTCAATTTCTAAGTCAAAATGAAATTCAGCTTTATTATCATTTTTTTTTACCATAATATGAATTTATTATGTGTATCATATAACTGTGTCCTTTCTTTGAAGAAAGTATTATTTCTGATGCATTTTCAGCAGACTAAGTGAAGTATATATCACAAACCTTTAGAAACAAAGAGTGTAAGATTATACTGTACGGTATGTGCCCCAAAATAGACATGCTTCGACATTTAATTCAGTTTTTAGAAAGTCTAATTAACATCAGTACTAAGCAATTATATGTTTACCGTACATATTTAGTTTTCTTGCAAATAGTGAGAAATTATTTAACCATAAATAAATAAAATATAGTACAGATAAATGTCTTTGCTATTATGATTGAAGTTGGCATTACAGGGACAAGGTAAATAGCTTTTCCCAAACATCAAGGTACTGAATTTAATGAGAACTGTGAGGAAGAATTAGTATTTGTACCACAATCATAACTACTGGGTGTAAATAAGTAACTAATAGAACTGCAATTGTTTTGGTTCCAAGGATGTCTTAGCTTGATAGAAGACGTGCTGGTTTAGAAGAATCTAGTTTTGTTCCAAAGTGGGTAAACACACATCTATGTTCAGCTTTCTGTCAGCTACCATTCAATCTATTTATTTCTTTCAAGATAGAATGTGCCTTTGTCTTTCTTTCATAGCATAGAATGGGCCAAGATCTGACAGAATATTAGTATAAAGCATATACTTATTCTTGTTAGTTTTGTGAGTTGGCACCATTCCATCCTCATGGCTCGCTCTAACAGAGGAAACAAATGAATGTGCTTCTAATGAGAGTGTAAAATCTTATAACAATAAAGAATGATTATGCAATTGGCTTTAAACTCTTTCATAAACAATTACGCAAGCAATAGAGTGTTTAATTTGATAAAGAAGATAAACATTTTTGGTGATATGAATCACTAATGCGATCAGAAAGAGAGATGTTTTTGCATATAAAATGCTGTTGGGATTTTCCCCGTCACATCCTGTAATGAGAAAACAAATAAGCCAGGTATTGTAGTTATCATTTTATTTATTTTTGCATTCACCAACTAGGAGTTTTTTGTAGCCATTGGTTGAAGGCTATATGCTAGGGAAAACAAAACCGAGATCAAATGTGTAGGATAGAGTACTGTATTGGCTAATGTTTCCTCTACATTAGCTAGAGATTTGTACACTTTTTTAAATAACTATGGTTTGTTTTCATGAGCCCCAGAACCACATGCAAGTTCTCTGTGTTCTGACTCTGATTGTTAAACACTGAATTACGCACCAAGGGAGTTCTCTCTTCTTAGGTTGCCTTCATCCAGACCTGACATGGCGTAACTATTGCCATACACTAATGCAAGTCTGCAGAACCGCTTTTCACTTAATCTTTGTTTGAAGTCCCTGTTGTTCAGATGAAGAACAAAATTAGCTTGGGGTATCTGGCATTTACCAAAATATTTAATGCATTATATTATGTATAATATTAGAATGAGATATGAATCTCAATTTATTAAAAATTATATGGCTATGAAAAGGCAATTATATCAATAATAGGCTTTAATAGTTAATATGGTGTGGTTATATGAGTTCCACAGAAATGTTTTAGAAATGTATTTACAAATTTGTACTTCACAAAGCTCAATGAAATGAAATATAAGGTTAATCGTGAGGAGGAGGTTATGTTTGGATTAGATCTAGGAAAACAGTAGTGCAGTACTTTTCAACATACAGTATAGACTTGGAATTGAAAGGCTTTGAACAAATCATAAAACAGGCATACATTTGGTGTTATCCTTCTCTGAATTTTATTATTTTTTAGTTACCTATAGGAATACTTTCAGCTTTGTTCTGCTTGTTCAATATGCGCATTTATAATAATAATAAACTTTATTTTATATAGCACCTTTAAAGGTGGCTTCTCAAAGCGCTTTACAGGATGACAATTACAATAAATAAGAAGACTACAACAATAAATAAGAAGAATACACAAGATAAGACACAATTACAATTACAACAATACAACAATAACAATAGAGGAGACCGTGGAAGGTGGTACTAAGAAGAGCAGAGGGGTGAAGAATGGAACCAGTTAAGTAAATGCTTAACCATTGAGTCTGGATTTGAAGGAGTTTAGAGAAGGTGACTCTCTGATATCCTTGGGCAAAGAGTTACAGAGCTTGGGGGCATAGCAGAAGGCCCTGTCGCCCATACAATGTAGACGGGCTTGGGGGACAGTAAGGAGGGCAGAATTTGAAGAGCGGACGTTGCGAGGAGGGGAGTAGGGTGATAATAGTTCATATAGGTTCCTATAGCCTTATAGGTGAGCATGAGGATTTTAAAGTCTACACGGAATTTGACCGGAAGCCAGTGGAAGGACTCCAGGATAGGAGTAATGTGCACACTTGCACTAGACCTGGTCAGGATTCTGGCTGCTGAATTTTGGACATACTGCAGTTTGTTCAGAGTAGATTTAAGTACCCCAGCGAGTAGAGCATTGCAGTAGTCCATTCGAGAGAATACAAATATGTTGATCAGCTTTTCAGCCACAGTTAATGATAGCATAGGGCGTAGTGTAGCGATATTTCTAAGGTGAAAAAAATGTTTTGAAAGTATGCTGCACAGGGGGGTCGAATGTTAAGCCAGAATCGAATATAACCCCAAGGTTTTTCAATTTTGATTGAAGCTCAAGTAAAGAGCCATCTACAGATAGGGTTACAGGACTGGCTTTACGAAGTTGGTGGGGGGTACCAATAAGCATGACTTCAGTCTTGTCAGAGTTAAGATGAAGGAAGTTTTGAGTCATCCAAATTTTTATGTCAGAGATGCAATTAGATAGAATAGAGACAGCCACATCAGTGTCAGGTTTGGTATGGATGTATATTTGAGTATCGTCGGCATAAAAATGAAGGCTGAGGCCATGTGATCTTAAAAGCTGACCAAGTGGGAACATGTAAATGATGAAGAGCAAGGGGCCCAGTATTGAGCCCTGGGGGACACCAGACTTGAGAAGACCAATTTCAGACCTGTACCCATTGAGAGAGACAAAGTGACAGCGATCAGTGAGGTAAGATTTAAATCATTTGAGGGCAGTGTCAGAAACTCCAAACACAGTCTTGAGATGAGAAAGTAAGATGTTATGGTCAACAGTGTCAAAGGCAGCACTGAGATCAAGAAGGATGAGTATGGAAAGAGAACCAGAATCAGAAGCTATTAGGAGATCGTTGGTGACTTTGACCAGGGCAGTGTCTGTGTTGTGAAGTTGACGGAAGCCAGATTGGAGGGATTCAAAAAGGTTGTTTGTTGTGAGGTGGTTATGTAACTGAAGTGTGACAGCATATTCTAGAATTTTAGAGAGAAACAGTAAGTTGGAGATGGGGCGAAAGTTGTTAAGATTGTCGAGAACCATGTTAGGCTTCTTTGGCACGTGGGTAATGGCTGCAGTTTTGAGGACCGTTAATACAATGCCAGTGCTCAAGGATTCATGTATAATATTGAGGACAATGGGACAGAGAGAAGAGAAACAGGACTGGAATAAAGTGGTGGGAATGGGATCTAAAATGGATGTGGTGGGTTTCATGCGCGTAACTAGTTTGTTTAGGGATGCTGAGTCAAGAAGAGAGAAGCTGGAAAGACGGGAACCAGAGAAGTTGGATGAGGAGGGAGGAGGTATGGAAATGATATCCGTAGTGGAGAGAATGTGATGCCAGATGTTGTTTCACCAATGCTGTCTTTTTGCCTGACTTTCATCGTCATCATCATTTTCATCACCAGGTATCTGGTTCAAGAGACTACTGAGCTTCTTTATAGTTTGTCAAACTATCATATTACATACCATACAATGAATAATTATCTTTTACCTTACAGTGAACTAGAAAAAATCATTTGTATAGTAACCAAACAAAATAATTTGATTCTATTTCTGAGGTGCTTTATTTCTGAGGTGAATTTGATCCTAAAATTGCACTTTTATCAATGCAACTATGCTATCACTGCAAAGCATTCTATGAATTAGGACAAACAGTACAGTACGTTTGCTTAAAACATAGGAGAAGTGATTTCTTTTAATGTTTCTGTTTTCTCCTTTCACTGAAATTGGAGCAGGGCTTTAGTCACTGAAGAGTGAATGGAACATTTCAACAGGAAATTTTCTTAGCATTCATTTTCAGGTTATTTAATGGACCTTTCTAGAAGAAAATAATTAGGGGCTTTTAAAGAACCAATTCTTCAATTGATGGAAATGACCCTACCCCCCATTGAAGTCACTTAATCATTTACTTGAATCTATTCACATAGAAATTTGTCAATGCTTTTCATTTTGGTTTCCTTATATTCTTCATGTTATTTTAATATAATGATTACATTTTCAACTCTTGTTACAAATGAATAGTAATTTTAAAAGAAGTACCAGAATAATGAAAGACTTAGTAATGTAATGTACAGTATCTGTCTTTTTGAGAATTTACATTTGCTCTGGACATTTCCTGCATTTCTTATAAAAATGAAATTGACATTATTTTTGCACTGAGCACTTACACATACAGTAAATTAGTACATTCAACATCCTGAATAGCTTTCTTTTCAGATATCAGTAAGTTCCAGTCATTGATGAAAAAGAAACACTTTTTGCAAATACTAAGGGAATGACAGGAAGAATGAAGATGTATGGAGAAGACGTCTAAAGTATTGATGAGCTTTCATTGCAGTTAATGGATTTGATTCTTTTTGGTTTACTTTCATTTAAAAAACATAAGCATTTTGATTAAAAAAAGGTCAAAGGGTTTAAACCCATAGATGTCTTCTTTGTGCAGGTTTACTTGACAAAAGTTATAATATCTGGACAAGTATAGAAGAGGCAAGAAAGGAGAGTTATTATTCGATGTGGATCCTAGTTGACATTGTAGCTGGACACTTTATTTGTGAAGCTAGTGACTGCTAATGAGCTCTAGGAGCTGCCTGTCTTGCTATTAGCTCTTAGGGTGGATCCTATGGGATTTTTTTCTCTCTGAGGTTCCAAAATACAAATTTTACAGAAGTCTTATTACTTAAGTCACTGTTGCCTGACCACCTTCTCTATCATTTTGTCACAGTAAAGGCCGTGAAAGAAGCTATTAATATTAATTGCAGAATGTGTGATTGTGGCTTGCTTCTGAAATTTGGTTGAAACACCAGGAATGTGGCAGCAGCTTGAAAGAGGGTAATATCTCTATATTTTTGTTATTTTTATTTCAATGGCAGTAATCTGTTGTTTTCCAGCATGCTTATTTATTGGTGTGATTGTATTCTTTTTGTTTTTACAAGGAGTTTCCATGTGTTTATTGCTTTTCACTTTAAATACTAACTCAGGAACCAGTCTCCAGCTTTCATCATCCATACTGTTGGATGAACAGTGAACAGTCAGTTGTAAGAACAAATGGCACTGGTTATGTATTTCCTATCTTTAAATACTGTTATATGCATTATAAATAAGAAAGGAACGAAATTAACTATTTCTAATGCTTCAAAACAACATACCATCTAGATTTAATCACCTTTGTTTAAGCACGTTTAATGAAATTAATATCATATGAAAGATATCATTTCAGTGCGTCTCCTGTACTGGAGCTCACATTCAGTGTTTTACACTAGTTGTTTTCTCTTTCTCTTGCTTTGTTGCCATAAAGTGATTATATGCAGCCCTTGGACATTAAAGAAAAAAACCTTAAGGCATAGTTGCTTCAGTGTTTTGTACTGTTCAGTATTCTCTGCATCTAGTTTTGTTTGCAGTAAATATAATTTAAGAGACAATTGAATTATTTTGGTGATAGAGCACACTAATTATGCTTAATTATCTCTTTTTATAAGAAATAAAGAGAAACTAAAGACCCATTCTTTGTTTTTTATTGCTCTTCTTCAAGCCTATACCATGCATTTTAAACATATTACATTTTTGTTCATCTCTCCCTTTTTATACAGTTCTGCTGACAGAGGATGTTCCAGTTAAGATTTGGTGTCTTGGTTATGATGTTTTGCAAAAGTACTAGGGGTGTGTACATCTGAAATCCTTACCATGTTACTGTAAATATTTTTGACAGTTGTGGCTGAATACTGATTTTAAGGAAAAAGTAAATTTAATGTGAGTGTCTGTGTATATTTAATTAAACCCATTAAAATGAATAAAACTATAAAAATATTTGACTTACTGTATAAATTTACCTATGTAGTTTTTAATCATTCATAACTATTCAAACCTAAATATTCTTGATATTAGATGGTATATAATTTTCAAATGCATTAGAAGTATTACTATGGTTGAGGAAAGCAGTAAACACCAAAACAGTCCTGTAAATATAGATATACTGTATACAGTATCTAGTATGCATAATTTGGATATGAAAGGTGTGATGAGGTTTAATGCTTTGTGGTACTCTTATGATGACACGCTTACATTACAGTATACTCCTAGCATGCTCTATTACAACTGAGTCATTGCCATAGAATATTTATCAGGATTTCATAGGGAGATAGTTTACTGTGGGATCACTCAAGTATAACCTACCTATGCTCATTAAGGACCTTGTCAAGTTGCTGTCCCTGTCACAGTTGGGTTGCTCTTCTTTTTCATCTTGGTGCATAGATGAATATCCGTTAATTCACAAAGACACTTCTCTTTCTTGCCCTGTATGTTAACATTTTCCAGCACATATTCGCTTTCCTCTGCCAATCATCAATGTTAGGAAGATGGGGTGAAGGGAACTTTGGATCCTATCCCTTCCATTAAATATCAAAGGCACATTGTTTAGAGACATCCTTCTTCTAAAAAAAAGCAAGCATGATCTCAAATTATTATTTAGGGACACATTTTGAAATATGATATAACACAAACAATAGAGGCATTTGTCATTACCTGGTTTTTATCCCAATTATTAATATTAAATCATTATAATAATTTCATAATTATGGCTTAATATAGGACATATTTTTTAGTATTTTATTTATTTATTAAAAATACTTGTAAACCATTCTGTCATATAATGCTACTGTATAAAACATCATTTACATTTTTACTTCAAAATGTATTAAAATGCACTAAATGTTTTCTAAGAACTAAACCAAGATTTGGATATAGCAGGCAAAATAATCCTGCACTAGAATTTATTTTATTTGTATTCTGCCTCGCAGTTTAATAGAAATCATATGCTTAAAAAAATTTGATATTGTATTTCCTTCGATAGAGACATGGGGTTAGTTTTCATCCATGCATTAAGTTTGTGCGCACAGCGAGAGTTTTCAGTTGGTATCTGCTAAAGAACCTAATGAACAAATTAGGTTTTTGTAAGGGGCAATATTGTCCTCATAGAGTGGGCTTAATCAAGAAATATTATCTTTCGCCAAGCTCTCCCCTCTTCAGAACACTTCACTATAATTTAAATACAAAGCTAAAAAATTGTTTACTTGAAATAAATCAGTTGAATTAAAAAAACATGAAGTGCACCAGAAATCCTTGTTGAGTGTATTTGTATATTATGTGTGGTTTTCAATGTGGTACTGTATAAGTAATTCACCATTATGGGACTATGGAACAAGCTACCCAGTCAGTATGTTGAAGCTTGTTATTGCAGGAGCACCCTGTATTTTTCAAGAAACTGATGGATAAAAACCTCAAATCAGTTAATTCCTAGCTACAAAATAGGCTACAGGCAGATTTTTGTCACCTTTGTGACTGTTCTTATGTTTTTAACACAAGCTAGTTAAATAAATGAAAAAAGAGTGTGTTACTACAGTACATGCATATGGCAGAAGTTATACAATATATTTTCAGTTTTACTGCGGCTTTTCTGTTGAAATTCTGATGGATGTGTCTCAGTATTCTGTTATACTGTCCTGTTCCCTGAGCCATAGTAATTACATGTTGATAATGCACCTGGACCAGGTCACCTTAAATATCAGTCCTCTTCTAACAAACACATGGCAGAATGGGTTGTCAAAAAAACACCCATTAAGGTATCAGAATAAATGCTGTGGAATAAGTGGCTTGTCCTGAAAATATAATCTCTGATTGTGCATCCTTCCTTCTTCGGCAGAACAGGTAATGTCTCATCTAACCAATGTGAAGAAAAAAATGAATATGAATGAATATCTGTCAGGCTAGGAGTCAAAGACTATCACCAAGGACCTTATTGATGGCTATAAAGCACTCATGGTTAAGTTACTGTAACATAATGTATGTAGATGGGTGTTTAGGCACAATATTCATGTCTAACCCAGTTGTCAACTGAATGTTTTCAGGTGTCAATGCTTGATGATTTGAAATGCCTTTTGGTTCTCCTGGTAATGTGTAGATGTCAAAGTAAGGTTGATGCTGTCAGTGAATCTGTTCTGCTTGCCTGAGATAAATGTTTCAAACTGTCCTTTGCAATATTATCTGCTATTCTAAGTTGATTGCTCTGTGAATGTATACAGTTTATGCACATGACAAAGCCGAGGCCAGGCAGGGTGTGGGAGTACAGTACACAAGCAGTCATACAGTAGATCCAAAACAAGGTCTTTATTTAGAGGAATAGGTCGAAAAACAATAAATAGACTAAACAGGACCCTTCACCATTATAATGATTATAGCTTGACTATCTGCCCCACTCTGTCTACCCTGTCTTAGCTTGTCATGTCACTTTACACAGGTGAACCGAGGTTACTCAACTGTTAGACCAAGCAGTGAGAGCAGAATGGTGTCTTCATATTCACCAGGAGCTCCATACTTCGGCCAGGCTGCATTACATTTAGGGTGTGGCAATTTCTTAGCACTCCTACAATACATTTGACATGGTAGTTTTTAGGAGCCAACCTGTTTTTATAATTTATAGGAAAACAAAGCTGGTACTGGTTAAAGTGTAACAAATCAATACTGATTAAAACAGTGGATTCAAGATATTTTCATGTGTCCTTTAATATTGTGTTATGGTATTGTATTTAGTGTAATTAACTAATTTTAGTGTAAATAATGTGTAAAACGGCAACAAAGCAACATAGTGACATCTATAAGTAATATCATACACGGTATACTCCATGTTTCTAATCAGATAATTGGTTTAACATACTGTAAGATGGATTTTTGCTTCTTCAGGTAATACCCCATTATGATAGAATAAATATAGGATAGCATATCCATAGGATAAATCCCCTTCTTCAGAGTTAAAGTGGTCTTTGGTTTCATTGGTTTATCCTATGAAACCAAAAACATGACAAATAAAAATTCAAGGTGCTTTGTGATATAATTTTCGAATATAATACATATTTATCTTCTTAAATTGCAAAGGAAACACACATATTAATGTATTTAACAGTAGATGTATGGTAATGTGGTGAGTGTACTATATGTGTATTGCGCCCTCCATGCAGATTATCCAGGTGGTGAAAAGTAAAAGTCTTTCTTCAGTTCCTGCAGTGAAACACTCTGAGAACTGGGAGATAGGTTTTGTACAGTATATGCACTGCGGTATAAAAAATGACATTCTTAATCATGTTCTTTAAATTTTGGTTCTAATATTTATTATCAGTTATAAAATAAGCCATAAAAACATTTTAAGTCTTTAATTTACTTTGTAATTAGACACACATATTTAATAAGCTTTTGCAGTATTAGCATTCTTAAGTTCTGTTAATTAAAGACACAGCTATCTATTTAAATTCATAATGAATTTAAAGATGTCATGGAATTTGAATTTCATTAGAATATGAATAGATGAGTTTAAAATGTGCATCCCAAAATAACAAAAGGATTTTAAAAGTAAAAAGCAATATAAGCATTGTCAGATGTACACAGTAAATGCAAACATGCAAAAACATGTTATTGTATGCAAATCTTCTTTCTATTGTTGTCTCTTATGAAGATTGTATATAATTTATATTGTTTTAGATCAGTATCTGAAATGTAAAAGAAATGTTATCTGCATGTAGTGACGCAATATTTAAGAAATACAGTATAATGCTCATCTATAGTGTATTGAAACTCCATAACTTAATTATTCCCAGTTATTTGTCTGATGAATTGATGTAATACAGATACGGGCTTCAATTTAAGTGTTTGATATAGTAGAAGGTTTTCAAGTGGAGTTTATTTCATTTTTAAATGTAGTGTCTTTTTTTGTGAGTTTCAGTATGTATGTGTATGTTTGAAATACATATTTAATTTGGAATTGAGGAACATTTCTTGAGCTGTCTCCTTGACGCAAAGCCCTTATTGTCACCAACTGTGTAGAACCTAATTTCTGGCCAAACCCCACCCTGTGACACCCTGGTTCCCAATTCTGGACTTGGTGGCCCTCACACATGCTGCTTCTCATTCCATCCCACCTTAGATAGATATTTGAAACCTTACAAGATCTGAGAAATGTCTTAAATTGAATTTGAGCATTTTGTTATAAGTTTGGGATTTTATTTCACTTACAAACTGCAGTGTCACAGTATACAGTAACAGTTAAATACTTAATACTGTTAAAGCTCCAACATGTTTAAGACATTATTATCATTTTAAAATATTATTAAGATTGGAGGAATTATTGAAAATTGGATTATTCTTAAGAGAAGCATTGTTTTATGCATTTGTCTCTCTTTAAGCGTATGGAGCTAGTTCTGCTTCAAGTTGGGTGACAGAAGTGGCTGGCTGAAAAATTGTTAACCCTAAAAAGGTAATTTGTTCCATACAGGGTAAGGCAATCCCAGGCTAGCCTCTTCAACACTGAGGTGAAGTTTAATAATACTGTTGACCTTCCCAAATACATGTGTTGAAGAATTCCCAAAGTTTCAGCCTGGAACCAGGCCTCTACTCTCCCAAAATATTGCAAGAAGTTTAAGGGCACATGTATTCCAAGTGGAAATAGCTTCAGAATTCCTGGAGTACTAAAAAGTTGATAAATGTGCAGAGCATGGTGAAGAAGCATATTCGATAGGTAGGAAAACTGTTTCCAAAACATTTTCAAAATGCTAATTTTGATAGTTTCCACCCTACCATAAACAGTTAGGGTAGTTTACTCCAAAGTTCCATTTTATGTTTGATATTACTATAGAAATATTATGTTTTGTTCTTACAAATTAATACAGATAATTGCTATAGATTTTAGTATTGATTTTACACTTGCAGTTTATCCACCAAAAATATTTTAATTGGTGACTTTTCTGAACGTAAACTGACACCTTTTTCAAATAGAACAAAGTTTATCCTCTTTAGTTGTTGCCAAAAAAGTTATCTTGGTAATTTAGAAAGATATTGTATCATTCCTCCTTGGTTTACCCTTTGGGTTAAGTCAAAACTCAAAATAGTCAAAGTACTCAGTACTTCACGTAAACTGGATTTAAAAAAACCCTGTACCAATGCTGTAAACATACCAAAGTGGCCAATTCCAAATAAACAGTGGTTATATTGTATTAGTCGGTATAAACAATTATTCATATTATTGTATTATTGTATGATTATACATTGTATGGATATGCTTATTTATTTGACATTACGTGGTAAAAAATGATATATTTTGTATTCTATTTATTTCATGTTCTATGTGTCTTTATTACATGCAAATGGAATGTAATTCTGTCATAATAATAATAACAATAAAATAAATGCTACACATTTGTTACAAAAATATACATGAAAGCATTCCCATGCTCCAGATTAGGATACATTACACTCTCTGTGTAGTTCTAATGCATTTCTTGCAAGAAAATATAATTCATAGTTTGCTATTTTAATCTGAATAAATACAAAATCATATTTATTTGCTTAAATACTTTTTCCCAAAATGCCTTTTCAAAATATAAAAATGAATTGCACTAGGCCCTGTGAGACTTGTAGACTTATTGTATCTATTTATTATTTATGATTTTCTTGTTGTTATAAATTTATATTACATAGCAATTCATTACTCTTCCCTTGTTTTTCGAATTTCATAAATGCATTAAGGTTGCTTAGCAAAATTTGCATATTAATTAAAGTGATTGAAAGAGCACTGGTAAGGAGATGATGATGTTATTCATTAAAGGCTGTCACATTTTGGGGAGTTTCCTGCTTAAAGAAAATTGGAAGCTGTCAAATGAAACACGAATATAACAAATGCCTACAGCTCACAAAACTCACAAAAAAATGTGTAGCTCAGGTAAAGGCTGAGCTTTAGTATTTTGGGTTTCTGCTCTCTTGTTTGTGCAATAGTTGATTAAATGAAAGACAGTACTATTCCTGTGTTGATGAGTTGTATAAATGAAAGCATTCCCATGCTCCAATGTAATGTAATTACATTTTGAATTGCAGTTTATCTATTACACCTATGTACAGTATAATCAATTTTATCAGTTTAATTTATCATTCTTCTCTAATACCTAAATGGAAAATGTAGTTGATTAGTTTCATATACTGTATAGTTCAGTTCTAAAAATGGAGGAGAGTATTGTATACCAGTGTGACTGTGATGCAAAAGGTATTTGTTCCATGCTTTCAAGCCATGTATTTCGTCATCTTAATGTTTCGTGTCCACTCAGTTTTGTACCTTGACTTTAAATATGTCTGGCTGCATCTGGTGGCAAAATAAAGATGGCTTTTGGAAATACAGTGGGAATTTACTCACATTTCACAATATTCACTCAAATACAATTATCTGGTCTAATTCATAGAATATTTTAAAATACATATATAAATCATAGAAAATTCAACTAGAAGTATGATTCAAAGACATAAAATATGACACATTTTTTTGGATATGGCTTCCCTAAGTATGTACACCAGATTAACACAGAGAGCCCTGATACATACACCAGATCTGCCTCCTGACAGACTGCTATAGAACAATTGTTACTAATGTTGAGCAGTTGTAGCCAGCAAGTCAAATTTGGCTTGTTCCAGTCATCGGCTGTTGATGGCTTTGTTGGTTGGTCCCACAGGTTTCAAGATATTAACATTATTTTTCTTGAAGTCATACTGTTGCAATCAAGAACAATGTGGCCTTGCATTATCTGGTTAAAAAATAGGCACTTACAGACTGTTTTACAGGAATGGAAAAATGTTGACTCAATGACTTTCTCGATATATTGCCCTCTATCTGCACCAGATGTGTTTGTGTGTTAAAGGAGATTCCTTGAACACATTAAAAGCTTAATAATCATCATGACATCTCTATGCGCACTGTCTTCCATCACGCCTGTCAGGAGGAAAAATGACATTCTTTGCTGAGTGAAACACTACACTAATATCACTGTCACCACTGCACCTGCTCTTTGGACCACAGCAGACAGTGATTTAGTCTCACAACTGTTAGTATGTTGGCTATCCATCCATCTATCTATTTTCTAACTGCTTCATCGAATTTAGAGTCACAGAGGAGCCTGAGCCTATCTCAGAAAACAAAGGGCGCAAGGCAGGGTACACCGTGGATGGGATGCCAGTCCACTGTAGGGCATGCACAGACAAAGACAGAGATACAGATACACACTGAAAACTTGGTCAATTTTCCAAGACACCAGTTAATCTGCTGGTTTGTTTTTGGACTGTGGCAGAAGACTGAAGCACCCGGAGGAAACCCATGTGAACAAGGGGTGAACATACAAACTCCACACAGAAAACACCCCAGATACAGAAATGAACCGAGGGGTTCTTGGGTTCAGTGTGTGAGGCAGGAATGCTAGCTACTATGCCACAGTGCCACCCCAATATGTGGGTTATTTTATTATTGAATTTTTTGCTCTGTACACTGTACAATGCAGCATAGTTTGTAAACAGTTACTGAGATGGATCAGATAGATGTGAAGGTCCTTGGCCAGTCTGAAGACCCACTGCAATTTTCAGGACATGGTCTCTCCTTTAATATTCAGTTTGCTGGTAACTCTGGACTAGTCTACTGATTTGTAAAGCTGAAATTTTGTTCTTCAGCCAATGCCTTTCACAGACAGGCTATGTTTATTACTTGAAACTTAGCCATATATTCTTCTTTTCTCGTGTGAATTGAATTCATACCATTTTGAATGGATATTTATATAGAGTCTTAATTACCTTAAGGCTTTTATACAAGTATTCTATGAATTCTTGGATTCTGAGACAAATGGTTAACACAATTTTGCCTAGAACCACTTTACATCTGGTACTGATGGTAATACACAGTAATTATAATATCATCATTTAAGATAGGCTAGAATTAAATGAGAATTAAGGGTTGGCAAAAGGATGAAACCATGTTGTGATTAACTCCACGAAACACAAATGATCTGAATCGAACTTGCTTTGAGTATAACATTGACTTTTTTGTAAAGCTGTATAGATTCTGGAAACCTGAGCTCGTAGCCGAAAGACAACACATTTAAAGACATTAGCTACAGTGAAATCTGGGCTATCTTGTCTTATAAAGTATTTTAATGTATAGTAAAGTAATAATTCTTTTTCCAGTTATCTTTGTAATTGCATGCTGCCTGTCATACTAGAATTGAAAGTTTTATTGTGAAGTCTTTTTTATTTATATTAAGCATATTAATGCATTAGAAATTTGGAATCAAGATAAGATATACTGTACATGTCTCTCCTAAACAATAAGGAAACATTGTAATTGGGTAGTATCAGTCTTATTATTTTCCTTGAAGCTGTTTTCAAGTCTTTTTCCATTACATTTAATTTTTAACTCAGAAATCTGACCATATTTCAAATATCTTGAAGTTATATTTTAGGATTATTGTAGCATACAATTTCCTTTAAAAATATTTGGCATCCCGGTTTTCAGTTTTTCAATAAATTACTCTTCCAACGATGATGCCTTTATCAGCAAATACATATATTTGCATTTAGATTGATACCATTTTCTTCATCTTTTTCTAGAAGTACATCTCATGGTCAGATTTGAGGAAATGCATTTCATAAAAGCGGATCAAATAGTTTTAAGATTGTATTCACCTCTATTCATCAAGATGAGACCTGCCAATCATACCCACACCGATTACTATCCATTCAACTCAATCCAACTCACTGATCTTCTCTACCACAGAAGATGGCAGTTGTGCAGTGGTAGAGAAGAACACGAACAGGTACAGTAAGTTGATGGCAAAGGTAGAGGTGTGATTGGCAGGTCTTTGATAAACAGGGGAGAATACAATTTTCAAATTATTTGAACACTTTTCACAAATGTATTTTGTATAAATTGCAAATATTCCTAGACTGGACAGTACCTCAGTACACGTTCTATGAATGATTGCTATGTATACAGCATTGTGTTCATTGCATTGAACGCAATGGTATAAAAGAAATACATACAAATACATATGGAAGAACAAACATGATAAAAAACATCTTTGTAGTTCCTGCACATACTGTACTGTAGTATAACAGGAATTACTGTAGGTAACACTTCAAAAAGTAACATCAGATCTCACAAAGGTTTCATAGTCACTTTTTCCCACAGTCAATTGATGGTGCTCTTTGCTAAAACAATGCAGAAATGAAAACTCTATTTATTAAAACATGACACATCCGATCACATCACACTTCAAACGAACTGAACTTCCAAATTTTCAGTGGTTCTGTCCTTCCATTCATGTCACTGCTGCCAGTAGACACACGTGATTTGCAGATTACTACTCTTCCTACATAATACACTCCCTGTAGCTCTTAGTTACGTGGTTATCATGGACAAAGATATCCCCCTTTTCCAGACCTGCCTTTGTCTCCCAAGACATGAAACCTGCCCCGTGTTCCCTTGATGCAATAGCTTTTGTGGCCTGAGTTGTGTTTCTCTATTGGCAGTTTGTGGCACACATGCAATGTGCAACACATAGTATTTTATAATATAGATTGAAATATAATTATATTTTATAACTATAGATTGAAGATGTCTGACTTTTCATCCATGTGGCCTGTTAAAGTTAAAGTTGGGATATCTCTGCATTGCTAGTTGTTGTTAGTTGATGATTTACTTTTCATAAAATACCATTTAAGTATTTTCTGTATTTGATTTTGCCATTGGTAATGTGACTTGGTAATGATGGGTTAAACTCATCCACAATAAAGAACCCGTTAAACATTCTAAATCTGCTTTTCTTCATATTTTAAGTAGTCTAGTAATTGTTTTAGGCTATGGAAAAATATTGTTACATTATCTTAACAAATCTACACCATCTGGTTTATACTGCCTCAGAAATGTAAACAAAATTTTGTATCAGTATCATTTATCTGTATTCCTCTTGAAAGTTCAAATGAATCCAAAACATTTTTAACATTTTTCATATTTACAGTATAATGTATCTATAAACTATGTATTATTAAGGCATAAAGATATATTATTCTCCCAAAAGCATAGTGTTAACTAAAGCTTGAAGATAATAAACAATTAATTTGAACTGTTGTGAGAGAGCTGGAGCATGGGCACACAAGAACAATTGCTGCTTATTTCACACTTCGGTGAACTAGAATGTGCTGTTGATCTAATTTTAAAACTGTAATTAAAGCCAGCCGTATATTTTCACCAAATTAATTATTACATTTTTGTGCTAAAATATAAACAATCCGGTTAAGGAAATAAAGGATAGGCTTTTGTTATGGTTTAACTGGCTGTCTTCATAACTGATATTTAACATTGAGTGGGAAACTGCATCATTGTGTGTTGGTGGCCAAGGAACAAATAAAAAAACAATAAGAAGAACAAATAAGAATACAATGTTTTGGGTGCTGAACCTTCTTTTGGTGTTTGCTTTGTTTTGTAATTTATATTAAAAATGAAGAAGAGGCGATGGGATATAAAGAAGACTCGGGACTTACAGAATCATTTATGATTTTTCTGAATTTATAAAATCTTTTAAACCCTGTAGACCTGTCGTTGTCGTTGGTGAGATCTGTTGTGTAGTATAAAGTAGTCGGTGATACTTAATGAAAATGTGACACAGTAGGTATTGTATGAGTCATTAAATTACCTCACTGATTTTCTATATAAGGTTAATCTAACATCCATAGAAACTCATGAGATTAGATGAGTGATGAGATTAGGTTATTGTTTGCTTAGCAACAGGGTTAATATGAACATTGTTTTTCATACCGCAAAACATTCTGCAATTTGTGTTTTAATTGCTTTTAAACTCTTATTTACAGTATACAATTTTATCTAAAGCATTACAAAATAACACTCTAATAAGTTAATGCCTTTTTGTCTTCTGCATCTACTCTTGCATTTAAATGTTTGGCTACTTGTAAAATGTTACTGTATATTTAAAACTTTTAAGATACAGTACAGTATGTCTCTGAGCTCACTCCCCCCTTGGCATTTACTGTACATTTAAATGTATCTCTTTCGGTCTTTTAGCATTCAGAACCAAAAAATGTATTACACCCATGTGATATTAAAAATATGTGCAAAAAATAACACTGGTTATTGGGCCAGAAGTAATTTCTTTGGGATACATTAAAATTGGTCATACGAATGAGTGATGTTCTAAAGGCATTAACACTATACAGACATCTCGATAAGATGTGAGGATGAACTACAGTAGGATCAAAATGGACAACTTTGTGCATTATTTTTACTTTGTGTGACAGGGCACTGGTACTTTGAAAAATGTTTTAAGAAAAAAAATGTTTCTTTTTGACCTGTGACCTATGCTTGAATGTCTTCCCTTTGGCACTGTTGGGAGCTGGTTGTGTTGAGCCAACTCATTCATCAGTGACTTTCAGCAATGGCTTTTGAAAGAGACAGGGCTGTAAATGGAGATGGTGGACAGGCAATTGGTCCCCCAGAAGCTTGCCATTGTGCTTCTGTGTGTATCCATTCTACCCAACCACCCTGGATTACTGTACATACTTTATACAACTTCCAAGACTAGACTTCAGGCTGCACAATGTATATGTGAAATACTGTAAACCCTTGAAGATTTTTATTTATAGTAATTGTCTTGTAAATAGCAAAGTCAATTCCAGTGCTAGACAGTATAGCTGACAAATGCTTTGCAAGCAGTTTAGCAACTGGAGCTCATAGCCAGAAAGAGAGAAGAAAAAATCTAAAAACATCTGATTTTAAATAACACTGTCAAGTTTTATAAAAGAATCTGGTAAGTTACTGAAAGAAAAAGCATGGTTTAGCAGACACAGTACAGTACAGCAAAAAATAAAAAAGAATGGTCACAAACTTACTTTACTGCTTGATTTATTTAACTTGATATATTAATTTAATTTATTCATGCTTCATCAGGTGATAATGGTGCATTTCCCCTCTGAAAATTGCAATTAGAGACTCAAAACTGTGACCTGCTGTAATTCTTATTTCTGTTTTGAAAACCATGATCTTGATATTAAGTATATACAGTACATCTTAATTTATATAATTTCTGAATTAATAGACATGCAACATATTTTTACAACACCACAAATTTCTGCAGTGCTTTAAAAATAGAGTTCCTTGTTAATGAAATACCTCACCATGCTTCTATCTAAAAGTTATTGATTTTTAGAGTGCAGACCATCATATACTAGGATCCTTCACAGGAGGGAAATAAAAAGCAATTCCAGTTTTATAGATTATTGTTTGGCACAAAGGTTTTTGTCAGTATTGCCTTTTTAGATGGTATTTTAAGTGGTCAATTACTGCTTTTCTTTAGTTTTGATTTCATTCTGATTGTAGTTCCTCTGTTTTTACTGATGCTTTTACAGTACATCTTAGATTTTGTCACGGCAAGGTTTGTGACACATGTGCATACACACCAAGATGCATATCCTAAAAAACCTAAAAAATGCTTTTTACTGTAATCAGTGTAAGCAAAGGGAATCAAAAGACCTATCCCTATTCTGCATACCATCTTTAAAGTTCAGTAACTTCGACTCATTCATTCATTTTCTAACCACTTCTTTCAATTCAGGATCACAGGGGAGCCAGAGCCTATTGTGGCAAGGGGCAGACGCTGGGCAGGATACACCCTAGATGGGAGGTCAGTCCATCACAGGACAAAAACACAAACACATACTCACACCAGGGCTAATTTACCCTGAAGAGAATTAACCTACAAGTATTTGGACCGGTTTGTGGACAGTGGGTGCTCTGTCTTCCTCCCGAGGAAACCTACAGTACACAAACACAGGGAGAACATGCAAACTCCATACCGGTAGAAGCCCAGGTTCCACTGAACCCAGAGCCTCAGCACTACAAGGCAGCAATTCTGAGTACTGCACCACTTTGCTGCCCATATTTATGATCCTTTTTCCAAAACACAAAAGTGCAAACTTTGCAGGGCTTTGTTACAGCATGCAACCCGATATTTATCACTGACAAAAGAGAAGGCAGTCGCATTAAAATATGTAGAATGCTGGCTACTATTATTTATTTACAGTATCTGAAGAACCTTGGGACTTGGAATGTTTCTAAAACCTTCTTCAGCTGTATGGATGGAAAGAACAAATAGTAATTCTTTCAGACTGCTCAGTTTTCTGTACCATCTCTACTGTGAATAAAAATGGGGCTACTGTAGGAAGCTTGTGTGGATGGTGTACATTTCAGGACAACATTTTAAAATTTTAATTCCTTTTGATAAAATGTGCAAGGGGTCTCAAAGTAGAACAAATAAGATTGTACGAACCTTTCATTGTGGTATGAAATTTGTTCTTCAAAAAGCATACAAGGTCAACCCAGTAATAAGTGAATTAATTGTGAATCAGAATATACTGTATAGTATATAATGTTTATAATGTCAATTTTCTTGATATTTTGTTATAGTATTGTTATATTTTCTATAGTAAAACTAAAATTTTGGTACAAGATTTCCAATAAAGGCCCGATCATTGTCTTTGCTATAATATTCACAATATATATTTAAATGATGTGAGGCTTGTACAAGTGTTCTTTTATCAAATAACATTTCATATCAAAATATGTATATTTGTAGAAAAATATGTAAAGAAAATAAAAAATTAGTTATTTCCAGAACACTATAGTAGTGAGTATAATCTACCAGTGTGTAATACTGTATCTACCAGAGGTTGGTTTAGTGTACAAAATGCTAATAGTAGGATGTGAATAACTGAAATACCTTTGTTTTTTAGAACATTTCAGCCACAAAACATTTTACAAAATTTGAATTTTTCTGTTATTTGATGTTATTTTTCCTATTTTAAAGGAAGTATCAGTACATTTGAAAGGCACTATACTGTATGTCTGCAACATGAGCCCTGGTGGAAATGCTCTTTTTCACTGATTAAAAAATACGTTCAGCTTGCTGACTTTGTCTGGCCTGGCGCGTTGACTGTTTTTCTTTTCTTCAACTGAATGTGACAATGGGTAAGCAAGACATGGAAAAGAACAAACACCTGACTACTTCAAAGAAAAAGAGAGGGAGAGAAAAATCAATTGCCAGCTTAAAATAACAACCAAACACGGCAAAAGCATGAAAAGACATTTTCTTGGTTGTTTTCTATGCTCACATTTTGTTTGTGGGTTATGCTTGGAAGTAAACGAGGCCAAAATCATTGCTTGTACCACACAGTACCATGGCAACTGATGTCAATGGGAGCGCTTTCAGGAGCTCAGCTTTCTGGATGAATAATGTCATTATAATGTGATATCTGAGGTGCTCAGGAGGCAGTTCCATATTCAAACCAAATTCTGTGCCCTACCAACTGTTCCTACAGCTTATATGCCCTCATGGCCTAGGTTGTTTTGTGCTAAGATCTCAACGGACAGCCACACTGCATCACATTTTAGTATTTGATTTGGCTTTTTAATTGACCTCACGTGAATAATTAAGACAACAACAGCAAAAGCAATCAAGATTTTCAGATGTTTTATCTATTTATTTTTTCTCAATAAACACTTGGTTTATTCTTTTTTCTTTTTACGAGGGGGGTGGGAGGGTGTGCGTAGCAAAGCACATTTCATCATTTGTTTCAGCTCCCGATTTTGTTGAAGGACCCTGTCTTCTGCGCGTTCACAAGTACAGGGATACCTTAAAAAAGTTAGTCACATGACCATATTACAGTTAAGATTGCTTTATAGGTAAAGTAAACAAATTTGATTGTCTTTTAAATTGCCAAGTAGGGTGAAGTGTTTCTGACATAAATGTAGTTTGTTTTGTAGCTTGGATACTGTTTTACTTTCACAGGTTTCGGATAAATAGACTGAAAGCTTTGCATGAGTAAATTACTAACAGCTCATAAAAAGATAGTACAACAACTGCTACCAAGTGGAATATAGTATTTAATAGAATTTTATCAAGGATCATTTAGCATAAAAGAGTTAATGTTGCAATCCTAACCATCTTCCTATTACATTGCTTAAACAATCAATTATGCACTGGTTTAATTTGTACTTTTTCAACCAAGTATCGCATTTCATTAATTTGCTATTCCAGCAAATTAAAACACACTAAGCGGGCAGTTCCTTCCTCAAGGTAAAATTAAATGTAGTGTAGTCTTTCGGCTTTACTTGTATAATCTATAGCTAAAATAACAGGTACAATCTATATAATATTACTTTAGTAGAAATGGTGTAATATATTGTAACAGAACTGAAGAGAAGATTAAATTAATAACAATACTAAAATTCGGTAATTATGAACAGGTTAAGGGAACTGGGATCTTTGATCTTAGAAATTAAAGCCTTCAAGGATATGCATTTTTATAACCTTATAGTGAGCCAATGATGATAAATTACATAAATGGCAGAAGAATGGAGATGTTGATGTAATTTTCTTGCAGCTGATATACAGGGATGAAAAAATAGATGATGGTAGGTATTAATTGCAGACATTTTCAAGTGGAGATGGCTCTATGTTGTTCCACTACTGGAATAACCTTCCTTCTGTTTATAGAATCATTGATAAATATCAGCCCTCAGCATCATGTTCATCATCCTAATGCTATGTGGGTACTACAGATGCCAGGAACTCTATTAGTAATAACTCAGTTTTTATCATTAATATTTACTTTAAATTTAGATGTTTTTAAAGCAAATATAATGACTCAGTAGTACACAGTAACATTTGCCATTTATTACATCAGAAATGAACTAAAACATATCTTTCACATGCCATTAAATTGATCTTTTTTTCTCACCTTTGTTGCATGCTACAGTGTGTTTTATTATGAAATAAAAATACATGCAAATAAATGTATGAAATGGTACTGTGTTATTTCCAGAATTAGACATGGGGATAAAGCTATTTGTTTTCAAATGACTTTGTTGGCTAGATGATTGCTTTGTAGAAGCAAATCCCATGCTGTGAATTCTGCTCCCTTGTTATAATGCCATTAATTACTCAGTGCCCTGATTAGGCCCAGTGTCATTTGGAACACAGGTGCAACAACTGTGCCCAGTTTGAAAAATTGCTCAGGATGATATTTCAATCAGATAACCCTAAAATTCCTGCCAACTCCAATCACTGATGAAGACAACCATTGAGACCTGCAGGATTACATTAAGCAGAGGATGACATTTGGGGGCGATTTGTGTTTGAATAAGATCACTGCAAAAATGAACACTTCCATTACAAATTATCCGAAGCCTTCAGGATGCCATAGGGGGCAGGTTCCTGTAATTTTGTGGGTAAGATTTTAATAAGCAGATGTTTCATTTATTTCCTAAAATACAATATAATGTATTTGGCTGTCTGTATACGTATTTTGATGTTGTTCTCTTGTCAGGATGACTTGTGAGTTATATTTGGGAGGTGTTGAGAGCTTTGGATAGGGATAAGCAAAATAATTACAATTAAAATAAATTAAGAGTCACAGGTGTGCACTTCAGTCCTGTAATTGTAGTTTCTGAGAGCACAGTCACTAGCTTTGTGGGGAGGTTAATAAAGAAAGCTTGTAATCTCATCTAAGGCAACAAAAACTGTAAAAGTGAGTTTTAACATCGTGTAGCACATACTGTATCATTTTACTGTTCATTATTTAACTTGTGATTTCCCTTAAGTTTTAAACAAGTTGACATAAAAGAAATTCACTCTTCAGGGTTTGAAATTTAACTTTTTTTGAGGGAAAACTGCCTTAGTGAATGGGCCATGAAGGTTAAGCCCTGATAGGAAAGCAGTTATGGGGGATAAGGGAACAGTAAACAAAGCTGAGGTGGTGATAAGCAGACACCATGCTTGGAGCAAGTTGAAGTCACAGATGTCAGATTGTCCTGCGGAACACAGACTAAAAGATTGTTAATTTTACACATAAGTAAGTTGGATACTGTTCACATTGATGGTATTTCAAACTACTAATGATATTTGTGGTGTTTTAACACTTTCAAAGGTTGGGTTTACTTTAAGTATCATAAACAAGGCCTTCATCGAAATCCTAATTAACTCAGAAAATGGCCTTCTCGTTATGCACCTGAGGTACATTAATGATTTCTGTACAGATTACAACAATGAAGTGCATCAGCAGAGGCAGTCCTGTATCCATAAGTGCTGTCAAACTTTAGATTAGATTGCAGGAATTTACTGAACCGGATGTTTAATGTTATGGAACACTATTGAGTAAGGCATGGTGAGTTTGGAGTTGGAAAATGTACTGTCGTTATTAAATGAGGTTTCAACACATTCTAATTACTTGCTATAAACAGTAGGCAATTTCTATCAATATCCAAAAACGAGATCCTGATTCATGTATTTTATAACATCGAGGCTTGATTTCTGTAACTCTTTCCTGTATGGGCTCCCTAGCACTCTTCATAGTAAGTTTCAATATATTCAAAACTCTGCAGTTAAAGTTCTAATTCACACCAGACCTTGGCAGCATATCACTCTTACACATTGGTGGCCTACAGTATAAAGCCATGTATTCAGTTAAAAATAGTTATTGCCTTTTAAGGCTTTAAATAATCTAGCTATATCATACAGTATATCTCTGAACTCTTCCATGTTTACACTCCCTCCTGTAGGCTTTGTTCAGTTGAGGCTGGTCTTTTGCTCATTGTACCTAGGACTGATTCTCAGACTCCTGTGACCATGGTTTTTCTGTTACCGCTCCTTTGTTAAGGAATGCCCTAAGAGCTCAGTGGTGAAGTTTAGCCAATTAGAAACAACCTTTTCCAGTGGTTAATCCCAATCACCATCAGCTCATACTGTAAATGGTCCAGGCTCAAACTGGCAATTTGTGGCTCAACAAAATTCTCAGTCTATTCTCTGTGCAACTCTAGAGCCAATCAAAAGCACAACCTCCTATTAAACCAGTACTTATAATTATGTTTAACTACTAGTTTGTCATTAAAATGTCGGCTTATTGTCATTGTGTTTTTTCATTTTAATATCACAATTTCAGTAAACATAATGTACTATATCATTTTGTTCTGTGTGTACAGGACAGTTGAATGCAAAACCTTTTTTTGTAGGTTTTAATTTTAGATTAGGAAGCCCAGCTTATATAAGAAAATATGTTTCAATGAACACTTACCTGTTTTATTATTTTCAGATATAGAAGATAAACCTTAGCATGCAATTTATTTTTTTAACATTACTTGAAAAAAAATATTATCATAAATCTAACATATGTAATCTTTTTTCAGTGGCACTTTCTTAACTTCTGTTTGCTTCAGTTTGACTTACAGAATTGTCATGAGCAGCTCAAAAATAAATATAAATTAGTATGTATACCCACATTTTCCTGTTATTTAAATGGTACACAAAAGATAGAGTGCATTGAGACTACAACTACAATGGATGTTTTGTTGGAACGGGTTTCATTATGAATAAATAATTCTGAATAAATAATTTACTTGTAATTTTTTAGAGACAAGGGTCTTGACAAGTCTGTACAAGAATTTAAAGTAGTATCTTCAACAATACCCAAAACACACAAGTAGTTAGGATTCGCGTTAAATTTTTTCAGAAGGGCAGGCGTGTGATTTGGTGATGAAAATCAGCACTACAAGATGACCTTGATGCTTGAAATAGAATTGGAGAACCAACCCACTATTTCGATTAATTTCTGCAGGCAAAGAGTTAAATCTTTTTTTTGCGTAGAGGTCACCTAAGTCGGTAAAGTCTGCTTTTAGACCACACAACAGCTATTGAAAGCAGCTTTTGCCACGGCTGAAGTAAACAGTTGGTTTGAATAATGGATTTGCCTGTCATTTATTTCATTCCTGAGATCCTGATCAAGCTTGAAATACTCTGCTTCCTCACATGAACATTGCTTTTTGAAGGGGAAGAGTGATGACAGAGTGACCTAGTTTTTCTTTTCTTTGAGTTTCCAACTTATTCTGTCAGGACCACAGCCCGAAACATGTAACACCCCCTTGAACAGGATGTAATTCAGCTGTCTCGCCTTTAAAAGTTTCTTTATCTGATGGTATTGAGCTTGTCAAAATAATCTTAGCAGGCTTGGTTCATTGCTCAATGACCAGGCCTTGGAAGTCCTTGGAAGAGCTAACAGAAGCACTTATGTTTTACTTGTGTTTTTTTGCATAAGCTTGATAGACACCTTTGAGATGCTTACCTTCATAAACTGAGTCCTCACTTTGGAGAGACTAACATGGTAAGAAGGTGTAAAAATAAGAAATAAAGTAACCTGTTAGCTGGAAAGAACTTTTAATTCATGCAGTTACAGTAATGTAACTCCATGATTTAAACTTCTATTCAAAGAAATAATGATGATGCAATGATGGTGACATACAAATCTGTTTTTCTCAAAAAGAATGAACTGTACAGTAATCCACATAATTGTGTACC
Organism: Lepisosteus oculatus; assembly: GCF_040954835.1. Lineage (NCBI taxonomy): Eukaryota > Metazoa > Chordata > Actinopteri > Semionotiformes > Lepisosteidae > Lepisosteus > Lepisosteus oculatus. The sequence goes on from NC_090706.1 coordinate 30,761,291, forward strand.
TCATGTTTCTGCATGTGTGCATATACAGTATGTACATATAATCCATTCATTTTAATTCTTCTTTATACTGTATATGCTAAGTAATTACATTGTATACATTACTCAGCTGCATTAAGTCGGCTACAGTTTCTTTTAGCAAAAATAAATTGTCTTCAGCTGCCCTGATACATTCCCAGTGCATTCATTATTGTTAAATTTCAATTAAATACCTTCACTTAGAAAAATGTGTGTATTTTTCAAACAATTTTAGCATTATGGCTTCACTCCACCTTGTTAAATGCTGTTCCAAAGAGGCAAAGACTTCGTATTTGGTGTTCTTTCGTGTACATTTTAATAGTATTGTGCTTTTTAAATCAAAAGTAGACTTACTCTCTTGTGGGATTATCAAATCAGATGATTTGCATCCTAATGAGAACAAATGTTTAGGAGCTCATTGTAAAAATGCCTAAATGGTATGCATGCAATTATTCCAGTATTAAGATTCACAGGACTTATTTCCCCAAACACTTTTTTAAATAACTAAACAGCCACAGTGTAGCAAAGGCTGTTGGGGAGGGGAGCGATTAGGGTAATTTAAACCATTCATAAATGAATTTGCGATAAGATGATTTTTTTTTCCTTCTGTAGCCCTTCTGTCATTATTGTCAAACTGCTGTCTTGCCAAGTCCCTCAAAAAGTTTAGTGAAATGCTGTTTTATTCTTTTTTCTCATTTGTTTTGAATAATCACTTGATAATTTCATTTTCATTTCTTTAGAGCTATTGGCTTACTATGTTTCTGTAATATCTAGTAACAATGTTGTTGTTCTATTTAATATCCAACTTCTTTTACAGAAGTTTCCCCACTTAACGCGGCTACAGTATGTTTTCCTTCGGGATTCTTTTAATTGCTTATTTTTGGTATGGGTAGTCATGAAAGCCCTGTATCAGGAAGGTGCTCATCAATCTCACTTTAAGCCAAACATCTTAATAGCTGTTTTTATGATTTATCCAGTATTTACACTGTTTGTCTGCTTCCAGCTTCATTTCTTGCTTCTATCATTAAGTTCAAAGTAAAGACTTAGATGAAAAGCAGTTATGCCTGTAGGTAGGGTTTGGTGGGGTTACAAAAAGATGTTAGATTATCCTCAGGGCAAAACTTGGGTTATTACTTTTTTGACAGAACTTTTAGATTTTAAGATTTTAACAGTACCAGATAAAATAACTGAGAAATAAGGTGCTGTTTGATACTTGTAAATAAAACAGACAACAAGATGTCTCTTTATAATGAGATATGTGAAAGCCTTGGAGATCATGAATACTATAAGGTTTACTTGTGAATGTTTTGAAGCACCTCCTTTTTTCTTTCATCTGTTATTGAACATGAAAAATACCGTTTGCCACATTTCATTAATTGCCAAATTTGAATTTTTGTAACTTAATCTGTACAGTACATCATACTTGGTTGTCTTTGTTCAGAAGTGTTCAAGTCAAAGAGGATACATTTTACAGCTAAAAAATATTGAGAGTGAAAGTGAAGATTTTTCTCAGGTTAGTAAGATAAAGTAACAACTTTCTGTTTGAAGCTAACTGCTTTTCCTTTATATAAATTATGAATAAAGTGTAGTTTCAGTTTAATTGTGCAAGATTTTTTCCTCCAATATTGATTCAGTAGTTAGAAACAATTATATGTCTGACATTGTACATGAAGGACTATACCCTATAGCAACAGTAAACAGACAAATGCATTTTACAGGGCCTTATAATATATATATATATATTATTTATTTTAGTAGAGCCTTGGACTAGTAAGACTAGTAACAACACTTTAACAGAAACAGTTTTAAAATGTGCAGTACTGTACTGTAATGGAAAATTATTTAATTCAGATTTTTAAATGATGTAACATACTTTTCTAGTGTGAAGTGGAAATCTTTAACATAATTAGTTTATCTCTGGATCATTGAGTAAGTAATAACACTGTATCACAGCTCATTGTAACTCATACTGTATGCCTTGTAAAACCTTTTCCTTGTATTGTCAACCGAAATAGAGGGATTATTTTTACTTTAAGATTTTAAAAATTATTTCCATTATTCACATATGTAAATTAAGTACGCCTGCAGCAGCTGAAAGGCTCATTGGTCGCAGCGCAACTCAAATTCAGAGGAATAAGAGCATAAGAAGGTATACAAATGAGAGGAGGCCCTGTCTGCATTTATTTTGTTTTGGTTGCTTGTAGCTAATTGATCCTAGGACCTCATCCAGATATTTTCTAAAAAGCCAGATTCTACAACATAGCTAGTGGGCTGGAACAGCTTGACTCTCACAGCCTTGAGAAGCAATGTCTCCTGTGCTTAGTTTCAAATGTATTTCCCTTTAATCTCAAACTGTGTTCTGTGTTCAATTCATTTTATAACCAGGGTGTTGGGTGTGGAGAGGGTGGAGCCTATCCTGACAAGCAACAATAAGAAGGCAGAATACACCCTGAAACACATTCACACCTGCACTATTTTTGCACTAATTTTGCCGCCTTGGTCTGAGCATTTATTCCTTATCTGTGTTTTCTATTGACCATGTATCAGTCAAAATACATGCTTTACTTTGAATGCCTGCTGATTGTAATTTAATAATTACAGTTTTATGAGGAACCTTGCAGACAAAAGCTTCTGGTCATTTAAATTGACCATACCATATTCTCTGTTTGAATTCATTCCAGCTGCTGCTTGTTCAATAAACATGAACACGTTAGTTAAGCAAGACCTACCTTTTCTTAATCCATGTTGAATTTAACTCAAATTATCATTTCCATAACCTGCTATGTAATAAAAGTAAGACTTCTTGGTCAATAATTACTAGGTTCTGCTTTGTTTCCTTTTTATGGATGGGTACTATTTTAGCGCTTTTCCAGTCAGTAGGTATTACCCATTTCCTGAGTGACTGTTGGAAGAATTTTATTAATAGTGTATGAATATCATGTCTTGTTTTCTTAAGTAGAATTCATATAATATCATCAGGCCCCGGAGATTTGTTTATCTTAAATGCTTGTAATACCTTCAATGCTTCTGTCTCCATGATGCTAGTCCTATTTAATATAGAACTTTGTCTTTGCTTACCCTGAGGCATGTTGTCTATTTCTTTCTTGGAACACCTGAGTAAAATGTTTATTGACTGTATTAGCCATTTTCCTTTCTATATCTTCATGTTTCCCAATTTTACCTCCAAGAATTCTTAGTTAATCCTTTTTCTTTAGCTGAAAATACTGAAAGCAAATTATAGTGTTTAATTTAACCTCCACACTGACATTCTCTTGGCCTTTTTCTAATGTCATTTTATCTATGCTTGCAAAGTATTATAATCCCCTTCTTTAACTGGATGCTATTATTTTTTTATCATTTTACAAAGTGCTTTTGTATTAATTTACTTATTCATGGGATTAATTTTTTGGTGCATTAATGTAAATATCTTTATGTAGTTGCCATGTATTTTTCTACCAATTCCATATCTACAGTATCTTATTCCACTCTGGTGTCTTAAAATCTTACTGATTATTTATAGTCACTTATTTGAAATTGTAAACATTTTTTAAACTTTACCAGTCCAGTTTAAAACACCTACAGTACTTTTAAGTCATCCAATATACTTTTAATCTTATTTGCCTTATGGTTCTCTTTCCCTTCTGTTTTCCTCACTCTACCTTAATTTATTTGCAATGCTATGTGAATAGATGATCCAAGAACCTGAATAAGAAATGCAACATTTCGGCTGTGGAACCTTCTTCGGGATCCTCTTCTTCACAGCAGAAGAAGGCTCCACAGCCGAAACATTGTGTTTCTTTTCTTCTCTTTTTAGCATGGACTAAACTTTTACGTATTCCTTTGTAGCCTATGTGTGCTGATGCAGCTACCTACTTGATCTAATTTGTTAGCCATGTCTGCCAATTCTGTTTCAGCACCCAAGATGTCTGATGGATGCTCCCAAACTATGTAAGGAAAATTGAAATCTCCCATAATAATAATATCTTCCTTTACATATAGATTTATGAATTCAATAAACTATATAAGCACAAATATTAGGACTAATTTAGTTAAATCAAATCTGACTTAGCCTGCCATTTGAATTTAACTGTAACATACTCCTAACACTATGCCGTTTTTTATAAGACTGGTCCATATACAGTATATTCTCAAACCATTTATTCATATAGAGTAGGTTTAGTTTTTGCAATTTAGAGCACTCCATTTCCACTTCTTCCATCTTTTCTGTCTCTGTCACCCATGTTTCACTGAACCCAATTACATCAGAATAAAAGGGAAAATAGGCATTTTGTGAAACACATCTCACTTTCCCATTGAGGCAAGGGTTATGCCATCTACGCCTGAGGTTGGAAAAAGGATAGCTGTGAGTGTAATTCGAAAAACTTTATTAACATAATTTTCCCATAATCAGAGCTGTTTGTTCATTAAAATGACAATGAAATTTCAGCATATGGCGTGGAACACTAAATTATTGCCTGTACAAGCATGAAGCATATGAACCCAAGCAATTTATCTTTATTATTACTTCTTAGTCCATTCACTATGAATTCTAAAGCCAAGATATTATTCATCGGGCGTGACCTACGGTAAGACCATTCATCAAGCATGTGTCAAAGAGCACATACTGTATGTACTACTGACTACACGGAAATAGGTATGCTTGTAAATTGTGTAAACCAGCGTTACTGTTATTGAATTAAAATACTAAATGGGAAAGTGAAAGATATTTAAGTACAACTGAGGGGAAGATTTAATTTATTTGGTTAAAATATTTTCCCTGACTAGTCTCTATTTGGAAAATTCTGTTACTTTTAAATGTACTGTAGTCTGCATTACTTTGTTAGTATGTGGCATTACAGGACCAGTGTCTGACAGGTGTTTCGTTTTAAATTAGAATCCATAATATACGGTAGTAGTGCTCCATCTATATAAAATGTGTGTCTTCTCCTTATGTTCACATATGTTTTGTTTTTGGTCTAGATATCTCCTACTTACAAAGAGTTGTCTCTATATTGTTTTGTGTGTGTGCCCTGCAATGGACATGATCCAATCCATTTTGTAGCCCCATCTTGGGCTGCATGCTTAGGGCTAGGCTCCGTGTTGTCTTGACTCCAACCTGGAAGTGTCTTTTTGACAATAGATGAATGATCTCATTTCCTGTCTTTGAGTACCCAGATTAAAACAGTTAAACTCAAGAAATTGGTTCTGATGGCAGATGCATGTGAGATGTGTGTTAAGGTCAATGTTCTTTTGTACTAAATATGTAAGATGTTAATTATGGCATTTTCTTCACTGTTAATTAGGTTGATGCATTTAAAGATTTTTACAACAATGCCTTGGGAGGTTTTTGCTATCTGGAGCAGTCTAATGAGAATCAGAAGCATTTTGAAGTCCTAGTTGTTTGTGTTAAATGAATTCTTGTTTTCTTACTTTTACCCTCAAAAAACACATTCAGAGAATTAAAAATCATTTTAATTGCCTTTAATATATTGTATATGTTGTGGCAATTAAATACACTATTACAGTTCTTTTTAATATTTGTTGCAATCACAAAGAATTATGTTACAGCCAGCAATTAAATATTAACAAGAGTTAAATTGGACTGTAAGCAGCAACACATATACTTTGTGTAGTCAGTAAGCCATTGCAGCAAAAATGCAAATTACTGTAAATATAAGTACCATAATTTACTTATAAAATGTCCCATTTTTGTTTGTATTTTTTTATTTTTGTCTGCATTAGTGAAGTTGTTGCCATGTTTCAGTCTTGGTCTGGATCTTATAAGTGTTGCTGTTCAGTAACGGTTACTTAATAAAATATTTTTAAAAACATTAATGTTACAACAGCTGTGTGGAGTTATTTTTTAGATCGTTTTTCCCTATGGCTACATCTTCTTTCTGCCTGTGATGTATAAGTAATAGACTTTCAGAAATAGCACAAAAAAAAGAAACTGAATGTTTAATCTGTATCCACAGAAACCTGCAGTATTTTGTTATTCTATAGAAATCATGAAAAACCGTTTACTCACAAGCGTTTTTGTACAAAGAATTAAACCAACCATTGAGACATGCAATTTAGTGCAAAAATGTCAGAGTTGTGCTGTGATATGCTCTAACCTGCTGTCAGTAGAACACTTTTTGCTTGAACTTGGTAGCAGCTTACCTTTTTAGCCATCGCTGTTTTTAATACACACAATGTTTCCCTCTTGAGAAGGCCATGACTGAACATTATAATTCTGTGCACACACCAATGACCAAAATTCACACATATTTGATGATATACAGTATCTGTTGCATCCTAGGTTCATGATCCATCCCTTATGATACGGAGACCAGAAACCTGCTGTCAAAATTAGAACTGTACGGTATGTATACACATGTTTGCTCTGCCACTGGTTTTAAAAGACTCTTAACATTTAAATATGTATTAAGTGCAATTTTGCATTCACTTCATACTGTTCCATTTTCAGTTGTACGTTTCTCTGAGGTCTTTAATTGGAGTGCCTTACAAACAACTGACAGTTTAGGGCACCAGTGCAGTAACTACAACTAAGCATCAGTAACAATTTTGAGAGCAATACTGAAGATATTGTGATGTTTATTTTAACTAATTGTCAGAAAGATTCTGTATGTCACCTTTAGATTTTCTGCAGGCTTTTGATTAAGTTTATTTTGGATACCTCATTTCAATCATATCTAGATTCTGGTATTGTTAGCAGATTAGTCCAGTCTGCTTTCAATGATCAAATTGCCAAAAGAAGGATGAGTAAACACTGTACACGCTACAGTACAAAGGATATTTAAGACTACTTTTAGTCAACATACAGTGATAGAAAAAACATATCACTTCTCTTAAAGTGCTCAAAAGACAATGAAGAGCTCTTGTTTAGGTATTCCAAATAATTAGAGGCATCGACATGGTAACCGTATGGGCTTCCTTAGAAACAAAAGTGAAAAACAAAACAGAGAACACAAATGGAAAGAAAGTATAATCCATTTCTTAACTGAGAGCAATCCAAATTTTTGCACTAAGGGGTTTCAGAGTCAAACAAATTACCCAGCAGTGTTGCTGAAACTGATACCCTGGCTTCTTTAAAAAAAATCAGCAAACAAAGCACTTGGATCAACTAGCTACTAAAACATAAATAAGCTGTATGTGCCAAAAGACCTCCTCTCATTTGTAATCTGTTTGTTTTTAGACTTTTTGTTGTTTGTTGATTAAAGCAATTTGATTGCAGTTTATTAATTATGTATAGTCAGTTTATTGTTCTTATTCTTTACATCCTAAGGTTTATACTTTGATCAATACATATAGCAGCAAGTCAAGTTCAGACTAGTAATCAATAAATGTGTAAAGTCATGAAAATTGGAATGTGAGATGGAGATCATGAACAAATCCTTTAGCTTTTCAGCTTTTCATGTTATCTACCCAATTCATATTAATTGCTGACCATGTTTCTGTGTAAGTTGTCTGTAGGCATGACTGGTCAATTCTAATGTATCTGATTTTTCTTAGGAAGAATTGTTTTCCACTACTGATAACTCTCTTGCTAATTGCTTAATAAGAAAAACAATATAATCAAACCATCTCACACAGCTGCTGAAGCATAAAAACTGTGGAAATGTCATGCGGTCACATTTAAGTGAAATTCAAAAAAATAAACATACAATATAAACCTCTGCTTTACAGACATTCTTTAACTTTATGTAATACAACACAGGAAGATGAGTGGTTAGTTTTTCTTAACCCTAATAAGCATTAACTGATTGAAAACATGAAGATAATCTTAAAAGGAAAAAATATAGAAACAATGGTTAGCATTGCTGCCTCAAAGCACTGGGGTTCTGGGTGCAGTTCCCGAGATGCTACAGTATATGCTACACTGTACAGTATATGTTTGGAGGGTCTCCCTGTCTTTATGAGGGTTTCCACTGGGTGATCCCACAGTCCTAAGACATACTGGTAGGTTAATTAGTGTTCTGTAAAATTGGCCCTGGTTTGAGTGTGTTCAAGTGTGTGCCCTGCAATAAACTGGCATCCCATTCAGGGTACATCCCAGTTTGTACCCTCAGCTTCCCAGGATGGGCAGTTACTATAAGGGTTGTGATTCAGTATAAGCATCATAGTAGTGCCTGAGACAATGATTAGGATTGAATTGGAAAATATAAGCAACAATGCACTGTCAGTGTGTTTCAGAATGCCTACAATGTGTGCAACTGTGATTGCTAAGTGATAGAAATTTGAAAAGAGAGTAATAACATAACAGAAATGTAGAAAACATTTGTTAAAACTCCAAAAACAAGGTTCTTTTCATAGCTTTAGAACTGAATTTACAAACCGTTACCTTCGTTTTGTGCTTTATTTAGTCATACATTTTAGAGTTACAAAGTGACAAAGCATTTAGCATCACAAACTATCGTGAATTTACGTACTGTAGGGTCTAGATATCTTCGAATGCACAGTTACAGTAGATTCGCGCATTTGCTTATTTGTCATTCGGTCTGGATGAGGGGGTCTTGGGTGAAACAAGACCACATCGGGATGAAACTGAACTGTAGGCTGTAAACCGCAGCTTTCAAATTAGCTGTGCAACAGTTAGGGTCACGGGACAAATCTACAGTAGCTAGTGAGTGAGCCTACACAAGTACGCACTACACAGCCTCCGCATCTCACCGTGGTCTTGTTCTTATGTGTTAGTGGACACTCCTGGTTGTGTAGGCGCTGTGGGGACATGACAGGGCAAAAGCTGGAGACAACTATACAGGCTCACTGTCAGTTTTTTCCCCCTCTCTTTACAGTGGAGCGTGCTAATCACAGAGGCAGGGGAGAGAAAGACCAGGCTGGGCGCAGAGGCGGGATTCATGTTTATTTAAATCTATTACAATTAGTTTGTAATTACTGTAATTTCTTTTTGTTGATTGATTTTATTGAAATTAACTTAAAACCAATGAATTGGTACTTTAATTGTCGTAAAAAAGAGGGTTACCTGCAGTATGTCTTTTAACCATACAGTACATAAAGTAGTATTTATGCGACGGTGTGCTGTAGGATTGGATTTGGTTATATGCGTATTTGCTATTTGCTTCTCTATTTCGGTAACAGCAATTGAAAGTTTTAATATATTTGCGGCAGCAAAAAAACATTGTAGCTTTCCTTAGAGTAGCAAACACATTGTTACCAAGCATTGCAAAACAATATGACCTGCTGTTCCCAAACCTGCTTCCATGGTAACACTGCATTTGGTAGCTGGTATTAGTCTTAAGGAAAAAAAATCCTAACTATGGGTAATTTTATAAAACGGAATCATTATTTTTCTTTATTATACCTTTCTTAATTGATGATTGTGCGTTGTTAATCATCTCAAATTCAGTTCTCTCTTGTACCAGCACAGGAGAGAGAAATATGCACTTTTACCATCTGCCATATCTTATGAAGCAAGTCTTTCAGTGCCTGCAGGAGCATTAGGAATTGGATAGAGGGAGGCAGATGCACTAACAGGGACACAGTAAGCCAGAGGGGTTGCCAATGCACAAAAAGTTGGGCATACCCTAGTTTAGAAGAGCCCAGCCAATCCTAGTGGAGCTTGACCAGTTGTGCTCCATCACTTTGAGAGTGTTACTTGGGGCACAGTTCAAGCTCAGGTGACTGGTTGGTTCATACCAGCTATATTCTAATAGCATATCCTTTATTTATTGCCGCTAATAGAGTATTTGTGATGAAAAATATAAACACTGCATTGTGAGAATACAGGAATTGTTCGTAGAATTTCAGTGGTTTTAATTACAAAAAAGAAAAATTAAACAAGATAACGCAATAGGGATTTAGTTGTTTTACTCCTGTATTCAATTAAGAAAGTAGAATGAATGTACTGTATAATAACAAAGCAAAAGACTGGATGAAAGTGGGAGGAAGAAGGATGAAAAGAAAAAATAAATGCATATTTATTGTTCTTCTTGGTCATGTTGTGTGACTGCAAAAATACATTTCATATTGGGAGTTATTAGTAATGTCAAGCTCATTACTTCCAGAAAGCATTCTGCAATCCCCAGATAATTTTAGCAGTGATAAGTATCAAGACCCATATACCATTTGACAAATGATAATGCTTGTTGTAAAGATTCAACAAGATAAATCCAACTGTCTAAGGAGAAAGCTGCCCACTTGTCATTCCAAAAAAGTGCTCTGCTGTTGGGCTTTATTGCTTTGGTTCATTTTTAATTTATATGTGCCTTATTAGCTACAGTTTTCAAGTACATTTGTTTTCTTTCAACTGGTAATGTGTCGACTCCTCCACAATCTTCCTTTCATTAAACATACTATATCTCACCTTTGTGCTAAAGGGGGGTTTACAAAGCAAATCTTGACTCTGCACTTATGGCTCAAAATGTTTACATAAAGCTCCATTTTGATCATGGAAGGCATGCTAGAATATTACAGTTCAATTATTTAATCCTCATCATCTCTTTCACATAGAAAACTGGCAGTGGTTCCAGTTCAGAGATTTAGAATATTTCTCTCTTCTTTTCTAAAGAGTAACCTTATGAAAAACTGGCAAGGGTAACATAGCAACAGATAATTACAGGTAAGCATTTCTAGTGAAACTGAAGCCTGCAATTTACAGTATGTGGTTATGTTTTTAATTATGGAAATATTTCATGCAGTAGGATTATTTATGATGTTCAACAGTTTTCTTGGCCATTGAGAGTGATTCTCACTCATGTATCAGCTAACATGTGTCATGTAAGATTGAATCTTTTTTCAGTTTGGGTGTGGCAGGAGAGTTGACGAGAGGTGGCAAAGTAGAAATAGAACAGAGTGTAGCAGGATGGTGAGAGAACAATATATATTCCACACTGTGATATATTTGGGTAAAGATGAAGTGATGAACTGTGAGACGATATGAAACATAGTTATGCTAACTGAATGTTTCGACGTGCCTGTTTTATTTGTTTAACTCTGGGATTATAGAAGGAAAAAATGCAGAAAAATGTACTAAGAGACCTTAGTTTTTAATGACTCTGGGTGAAGCTAAGAATTTTTTTCAGGTTAACACCAGAACAGTGTAGGACTCGTGAAAATGGTACCTTTGGGAACTCACACCCAAGGTATTAAAGAGAGACTTCACAAGCTATATACAGTATTTGTTATGACTGAACATGGACATGTTTTTTTTTTTCTTTCATGCTTTTGACTTGCAGTATTCTACCAACAGATAGATTTTAAAACATAATGAAAATAAAATGGGGCGCTTTTTTTCTGTTATACTCTCCCTTGATTTCCCTGCAGATTTTTATTACTTAAAGCTGAGGTAATCAACCCTGCAGTCTCTGAGCTAGGTGTGTTTGGAGTTTCCTTCTCTGCATACCAGATGAGGGGCCGCTTGGCGTGCCACAACGTCCCTTTGTCCTTGTGCTCATTGATTCCCTTGAGCACAAATAAATTCCACACGCCTCTTCATATGAGCTACTCTCACATTCACAGTGAAAATAAGTAACAGGCAGGTGGTTCCTCTTACTGCACTGCTTCATTTTGTTTCGGCAATATATTCTTCATGGAGTCAAGTGCATGAGTAAATAACAGACTGGCAAATGTAGAACTATAACAAGGGCAACAAGGCGTCCTGACATCAGATTTTTAACATTCAGTGTTAAAAATGTCAGGCATAAATTCTGATTTCTGGGATGCAAAATATTTTCTGTGCATCTTTGTCACCCTCGTAATTGCTGGTCATTCCTGCTCTTTGAATGCATCTGTTGAAAAATTCCACATGCAGAAATGTAACCGTGTCTGTTTTGATCAAACCATAATGAATTCAGCCTAAAACGCGTACTGTACAGTACAGTATATACTGTACAGCCCTTCCAGATGGATCCCAGAAAACTAGGGTTCTCATGTCTGGATCTTTCCCACTGTCCATCACAGAAGGCAGAGCCTTGAGAAAGTGAATATTTATTTGCATTTTGTCCTTTGTCCTTAATCATTTCAAGTGTCTTTAATATATATTTCACTCATGAACTTCCTCATGAACTTTCACCTCAGCACCATAGAAATTGTCCTCACTATGACAGAGTTGCACTACAAAGGGGTTCCGGCAATGGCTCAGAGGATTATAGGACGTGAGTTACCATCAATTGGAAAGCTCCACACCACCCGCTGTCACAATAAAGCCCAATCCATAATTCAGAATCCCAACCATCCCAGCTACAAACTCCCCCGTACCCTCTGGCAAATAATAACACACTTAAAGCAAGGACCACTAGACTCAAGAACAGCTTCTATCCCACTGCAGTAAGCATCCTCAACAGCTAACTGCCGTGCCTTAATACAAATCTGCACTACACTCCTTTTACATAGTCAACCATTTTTTTGGTCTCACTTCTATAGTACATATTTATTTATTTTCCCACAACATTGTTCCTGTTGTCTCCATTGTATGGTGTTGTCTGTTGTACTGTGTATGTCCCGAGAGATCAGCGCGATTAAGAATTCCAATATACAGTACGTGTACATACAGTATGGCAATAAACTACTTTACTCTACTCTAATACAGTACGTTTGCTTATTTTGTAATGTTCTTTTCTCCTTTGTATAGTATATTGTTTCCCTGTTCTGTACACTAGAGGTAAAGCTATCCTTGGCTCGGTTATTTGGTGTTATAATATCTTACATGACAGTCCTGTAATCCAGTAGTTAGTTACTCCGAGAAAATACATAATGTATTTTGTGTATTTCTTAGCTTAATAACAAGAATAATATGAACTTCTGGAAGAAGGACTGCTACTCACCACTGATGCTCCCTGACTTTTATAATGTTCTGTATAGCACTGTCAATTCTAAGTCATTGAGTATTAGGTCTAATTTTAGAAGAGCCTTGTGTTTACAGTTCAAAATAAAGAGGAATTCAAGTCTGTGACAGCATCCTTGCTTTAAATCATATTATGTTCCTCCTACTAGTTCAGAGTCAATTGAATTACTGTCCTGTTCCACTTATAAATACTATTAGAAAGCCTTTTTTTCCTCTGGAGAGTAATTTGTGTTGCTATGAAAGACTTGCTCAATAAAAGGGCGGTTGATCATTTAATTCATTTAGCAGCTTTGAAATGCCTTCTGCATTTTTATGAGCTTTAATGAAGTTTTAAATGATTACAATTCCACTTGTTAATAATTGTTTATGCTGAGGGTAGCTACAGTTTTATGTCAATAAGACAGATGTTGTACATTTGTATTTAAATCTTATGTGTAAGTTGTTGGCCAGTACCTGTTTGGTTTGTAGTTATTGATTTTAAATTTGATCAAAGGGATAAATGATCAGTTTTTTATTTTTTAACTTTATGTTGATGATGCTCATTGAATATATATAATTATGAACATTTTGGCTTGTATAAAAGCATATTTCAACCGTTGGGTGACTCCTGGTAAAGACAGGATGTGAGTGTAACTGTATATTATACTAATGAGAGTAGCTAGTGATACATATGTTTGACATTTCCTGGAACAGTATTGTACTGCTAGCCTCTTCAAGCAAATACTATGTGCAATAGGGAAATCATTGAAAATGAACTGAGGTGCTGGCAGCAATAAAATCTCAAGAAGACTGCAGTGGATAATGGGATGGTCTCTTGCTCACAATCTGAAGGGAGTCACTAGGGCTTCTGTCTGTGACACTTGCCTCTGGCAACACCATATGGTTGACTGAAAATCTAATTAGTCAGAAATTGTTTAATTACATTCATTAATAAGGGTATAATTAGCAGCATAACAAGTTCGGTAATGATCAGTTGCTCAGTGAGTTTGAGGGAGAGACTTATCCTGACTTGACTGGAGATTGTATAACTACGGTATGTGACACCCTCACTTTTGCCTTTCCAAAAACTCACAAAAGTTCCAGCCTCAACCCTATTTACTGCAAGCTTTATTAAAGATCAGTCCTAGACCATCTTATCCCAAAGTGGAGTGATGTTAAAGACATAAAAAAAGATGCTACAGATGCATTTCTACTAATGTTATTGTGTAAGAAAAGTTAACTTAAATTAAGGTTAATTTCACCTAGATTCATTTTTCTTGGATACCACACTTATAATAAAAATACAAAATGTTTTATTAAATAAAGAAAAACTGAGTTCTGCTGCTTTTTAAAAAATGTGACTAGAGTGAACTGAGAAAAAAAATGTACAGTAGGTGGATTTAAACTATTTGGTGATTTCTTGGTCTATTGACAATATACAATGGATAGCAGGAATTTTCCACTTGAAGATTTCCTTTAAACATCCAGATACTATTTGAGCTATTTAATGCCAATTGTAGATCCACTTTTTGACATTTCATAACTTGTCGTAAATTACAGCTTTGAAGATTATACTCAATTTCTTTTAACCAGATAGAGAAAGAAAATGTTCCTTGTTTCTGTGTCAAGGTGGATCTCTTATAAGACAGTAAATCTGAGTGGTAAATACAATTAAAAAATGTTCATTGTATTTTTAAACCATTAAGAATTCACATACTGTAGGCCTGGTTAAGAAATATAAATGCACAATATAAAATGTGGTCTTGATTGTAAACCTTTTCTATAGTCTTCCTTGGTGAGAATAGATCCGGAAGAGGGAATATAATTAAAGGTTTTCTAACTTAATGAGAGAGCCACTCATTCTTAGCTTTCTATCACGGTAGCTCAAAAGATAACAAAATTGATCCCTATGTTTTGTTTACATCTGTGTATTATAAGAAATATTTTTGTTTTTTTTCTAGAACTGAGTACAGGAGGGATGTATAATTTCATTAAAAAGTTGAAAATCAAATAGTATGTGTTTTTACATTATGCCTTTCAGCTTCTTTCAGTCACAGTTTGTACAGCTTAAAACAAAGTAATATGGGACAATTGCATGTCTAATTAGAGAATTAACCAAACCATGGTAAATGCAATGGAATGTTTAGCCAAGTAAGTTTCCTTGTAATTTTATTTTGGTATAACCTTACTTTGGAGGTTTCAGCATACATTTGCTTTAGTTTACCATGTTTTTTTCCCCAACATGTGTTCACTGTGGTTTACTACACTAAGCGATATGATACATTCCACAAAAAAATCAAAGAAATCCTTTTCATAGAGAACCATGGTATCCTCTTTGTGCAGTGCATTTTATGCAATGTAGTAAAACACTGTGGCGACAAGCTGAAAAAATAGAAAAAGGAAAGTAATATTATTTATAATACATTTATAGACCATTTTTATTCTTTCCCAATCCACCAACTCCATATAATCTTTTTATTCAAAAATTGTCAAAGAGTTGTACTTGGGCACATCATTATCCTGTGTTTAGCTTGTTGATGTGCTGTATATAAACCTGCAGAAAGTGTATTTTTCATTAGACTGGATATATTATGTCCCTTTTCTTTACCATTACAGTGTTAAGGGAAAAATGTCTAGAAGTATTGAAAAATGCTCATTTAGTTTGCCTTTGAAGCACTCAAATGAACACAGCTGTTCATTGTAAAATATATAAATTAATATTCTAATCATTTTAGATTTGCAGCATGTGCAAAGATACATAAGAATGTAAAAAGTGTCACATTTAATTATAGCTTCACTCCACTTGTCATACACCTATTTTCCTTTCATGATAAGTTCCTGAACTACTAGATGTACTGTAAAATGAAACTGACAGAAATTCCATCAATGAGTCGCAAATAGTCAGCACTGTAATTTATTTATACCTTTACATGTATCAGTAAACAGAAACACTGACAACAAAGGTGTATTTGCCTGTGCGTTAAATTAAGTTCCTAAACAGCCAAGCAGAAAATAAATCTGGCAGCTTGAGGATCAATTAGGAAGAAAGTATAAAGGTAAGAAGGAGACAGGGGTTTTCTTGGCTCCAAAACATTCATGGTGGGTAGTTTGTTAATTATAGATGCATACCCTTGTGTTTTTCTGCTGTGCCACACCTGAGCAGATCTTGAACTCATTAAATTTGTATGATACTTTTGTGATTTACAACTTCTCAACTACTTACTGTATGATTGTGCTTTCTGCTGCTGTGTATCCTTTAGCTACTCATGGTCTGAAGCCCTTTTTTAGAGGTACTGTGTACTGTATATTTCAAATACTAGATTTTTTAGATGTTAAAAAATCTTGTTGTTTAAGCTTATGACCACAGTATTGGCTAAATAACCTGTTGATTCTTAAATTTACATTATATAAAATCTTGATACCAATATTACTGTGTTTTTACAATGATAAATATACATAGCTCAAAATGCAGGCTTAATATGTTCATACAGTAGTAATGCAATATGTAAACCTCAGTTTATTTGTAAACTGCAGAAACATTTACTGTATGAGTAAAATGGCCCCATTTATCCTTACATCTGACTGCAGCGATTGATTCACTGAGAATAAATAGGAGAAAGCACACAGACCTGTCAGAGTTTTGGGGGATTATCAGTGTGATACAGCAATGGAGGTTACAAAACAGGGAAAGCTGTTTCTACTTCAAATAAAGTACATGCATTTACAGTATGTGAAAGTAACTGGAGGATGTTAACTGGCTGGCTGTCAGTGGAAGCTAACAAAATATAGTGCATATGTGGTGTGAATGAACACACCTTTTTTCAAAGGTCTGGTACTTGAAATTTCATTTTCTGCCATTTTTACCTGCCTATAAAAAATTCACGCAGTACTTGCTAAGGCAACTGCACATCCCAATTAACAGAAGGCACTGACCCAAACTAGCAGACCTAGAGAATGGATTTGTGAATCTAGAATAGCTTTTCACAAGAGAATGAGAACTGAAAAATATGTCTCTTCTCAAAAAAAGTCCAGAATAATAATATCCTCCCACTTTCTGGATATTCCACTCAAAGTGCTTTACAGGGGTTTCCCTCCACCACCACCAATGTGTAGCAAACACCTGCATGATGTACAGTATGCTCATCATCATCCAATACATCAGTTATCAGTGGGGAGAAGAACAGAGTATTGAAGCCATTTCATAGATGGGGATTATTAGGAGGCCATTACTGATAAAGGTCAGGGGGAAATTTGGCCAGGACAATGGGGTAATACCCCTAATCATTTCAAGAAATGCTTTGGCATTATTAAAGAGCACAGAAAATCAGGTTTTATGTCTCATCCAAATAACAGAGCCATTTTTACAGTACAGTATCCCGTGTAGTGGGGCATTATGACCCACACAGACTGCAGGGGAGCACCCCCTACTGGTCTCATTAACACCTCTTCCAGCAGCAGCTGCAGGTACTGGCCAGGCTCACACCTGCTGAGCTTCAGTGGGTTGCAGGGTGACATACTGTAACTGCCAGCAACAACAACAACAACTGCATTGTCACAGCATTCACATAGAAAACAAAATATATCCTTGGACAATTTTCCCATTATTTTATTAGTCAGAAATCAACCTTTTTAGAAAGCTGGCACCAGAATTCAAGTTTAAGAAGAGGCCTATGGTGACATATCCTAAAAATACTGGTCAAGGAAGGGAGTGACTCTACCATCTCATGGGCCAACTTTATCCATTTGGAATTGACTGGGCTTGAGTACTTAAAAAATTGTAAAAATTTAATATCTAAATTATCCACTACTACTATGAGGAGTTCTTTCAACAATGCATGCAGCAGGGCTGTAGGACAAATTCTGGTTCCGATGGTTCCCTGTCCTGGATTTGGGCTAAACAAAGTTGGGAGGCTTAGTTAATATTGCCCATGAATTAAAGCAGACTGCCTTTTTCATGCATCTGAATTTATGAATTGACCATTAATTCAAATAATGTAATACCATTATAAAGAATGCTTTTTATAACATAATATTTACAGTATTAGTAGTTTTAAAATGCAAGCGTAAATGAAGCATATTGTATAGACAGACACTCTTAAAGCACTTCACGAACCATAGTCATTTTTCCAGTTTAAAATATGACAATAATTAACTTACAATAATGCCTCCTTTGAATATAGGAACAACAAAAAGCTTTCATCAGTGTTAATGAGAATTTCTTTATCATTACAGAAACATCAGGACTAATTAATGCTATTCAAATAAAACAAAGAAGATAATAAAGAAGGATTTAATTTGGGGTTTCATGGCATAATGGGGATAACAAAACATAACAAAATATAACTTCATTTCTTCTAATAATGCTAGGAAGCTTCTCAGCTTAGAATGTGTGCCAACATTTCATTTGAAGGGACATTAACATTTGTGTGTTTGATAACACCAAAGAGTTTGGTAAACGTTTTAATTAAGCATAATGAAGTGACTTTTGTAGCTGGAGAGCAACAGGTTCTTCAGTCATATACTGTACATTGTTACCAGTCTGTCACTTGGTTAAATTAGTCTTTTGTCTTGTACTATAGGATTACATGAAGAGATGTGGAAAAAAAACTAATTTAAAATAAAATTCTCAACTTATTACTATTGAATCAAAGGTCTGCAAGTGGTTCATATTTTTAAAACTATTAAATCTAGTGTTACGCAAAATACTGTATATAAATCTACCAGACTACAATTAAACTTTATTAATTCTCATCAAAAACATTCCATTGTAACATTGTTTTTTTCATGAGACACCCTTAGTATACATGTAAAAAAATAGAATTGCTTCCTCTTCCCCAGCTGAATAATGCTTTCTTTACAGATTCCATTTCTTCTGCGTTTTGTGAACTAACATGATTTTGGTGTATGAGAAAATAAAATAATAAAAAATAAGCAAATGGTTTGTCTTCAGTTCACGAGAGTAAGATTTTCTAAATTCAGTGGTACATTGTCAACAATTTGGCAAACCTTGTGTGATGTTAGGTACAATCAACTTTGATAAATCCAAAGTCAGCAGTGGGCAGTAGTAAGGATTGCCTTGAGCATGTTTTATTGTGCTAAAATAAAAGGAAGAAGTTTTCATATTTTTGGGACCATTTTTGTATAATTTTGAAAACAGCCAACTGTATGAAGCTGAAGCCATTGAGGCTGAAGCCAAACTATAGTACAGTATGTTATCTCATTAGAAAATGAATTTTTAGCATTGCATATATCCCTGGGGGTCTAATGTAAATTCACTTGAATCATGAATAGGTGATTGATTTTTTAAAACCAGCATTGTATTGTTTGTTTTCTTCCACTTCTTAATCTGATAACTAAAACAATATGGGGAGTTATGTTCTGGACAGATGGCCACAGCTATTAATTTACATGTAGATACAGTAAATTCTACTCTGCGACTTCATAAGTGTCTTGCGTAGAGCAAGTGATTCTTATTGAAACACAATAAATTGCTCTCACACTATTGTTTATTTTCCATTTTATTTAAAATATAGTATTTTTTGTGACAAAAGCTCATAAAATTCTCATAAAGAATATTATATATTTATTCTTTTTTATCCCAAGTAGATCATTTACTTTGTCCTTGTTTGTCATTGCCCTAGAACACACCTTTACATCTTTAGTCCTTTCCCTCTGTCAGTGTATAGAAAGGTGGGAATACATTAAGGACTGTTGACCTACAGTATAAAGCCTCTGGCTACCCAAGTTAGGCAGATAAAATACAGAACAACCCTTTATTGCATCTTTTAACTGTGACAAAGTATGGGTCAAGCTTATAGAGGATGTCTTTTATGGGCCTTTTAAGGGTGTGAGATGAACAACATTTTAGTTGACCACGGAAAAAAAGGGGGCCAAATGTGTAGTTTCATGGTTTCACTAGGCACAGGTTTTTTCAATCAATGCCTGTGTTCAGAGTGCATGAAAGTGTGCTAAGAGCTTGCCCTGTCTCTCAGAATACTGTTGGTGAAGAAACGCCTGCATAAACTGGAAAGATTCTCTCATTAAGGGAAATTGAGCCTTTTTTTTCTTCTAAGATAAGTTTAATAAATAGATTACCTGTCCTACCCCCTTAGACAGTTAAGTGTCTTTGTTAAATTGTGGATTTGATGTCTTCAAAGTAAGATAATTTTATTTTATTTTATTTTGGCATTTTTTTTTATTCTTTGGACTCATTCTTTGGTAAAAAAAAGTACCTTTAAGGCTTTGAAAATGTTTTGGAAAAAATTTGGCACGGGCCTCTGACCTTTGACTGAAGATTTGTAGGTAACTTGTAGGTTAGTAGAGTAGATTCAGAGAGCATAGCAGTTATGCCAAAAAACTGGTGCAGAGGAATAATTGAGAGATTGGCAGAAACAGAAACAAGAAGACTGCTACTCTGACTCTTGGTCTATGGTGACATTATCAATGCCCATGTTTCTTCCACTTATAATGTGTTGGTGCCTAAACAGGCCATCAGTTTCTGGTGCTCTGAGTGAATACAGATTGAACACATATTAGGTTACATAAAGATTACTTATGTGCTACAAATATGTTTATAGGAATAGCTGTGTTCCTCAGAGACTTCTTTTCTTCTATAGTTTTGTTTTAAAACTGAATTTTTACAGTAGGTTAAGAAAAGGTGGCTGTAAAAGAAACAAGTGTAACATTTTCATTTTGTTGGAATGAATATTCTATGATACCTGGCTTCTACTATCCTTCTCCTAGTGCTGTAATTCTAGACTTGTCAAACTCAAAATCAGCAGTGTGGAAGTATTTCGTTTTTCCATCACCCATTATTAAACAGAATCTGTTTATTAATGTTAAGTAATACAGAGCTTGTCTGCAATGGAAATGAAAGACAGGTTTCTCTTCATGAGCAGGATTGCAGATTGCTGGTCTGTGGTGATGCATGCATTCGCTTTGTTTTTCTTGCACCTGTAAGATTAAGGCAATTTAATTTCAACCAAGGTGCAGTAAGCTTTATTGGTGCATGTAGATGTTTCTTAATTACAGAAGCACAATTAATTTATAGCTTAATTTACAAAGTAATAATTATTCATGTTTGTTTTCATTTAATTTGTAGTTTTAAATTGTATGCAATTGAAGATACAATAATAGATTTCTTCTAATTCAGTGCTCAATAATCTATTCAAGAATGTAATGGTTTGAGAATTTGAATATTCTTTAATATAGGGGGAATATCAGAAGCTGGCATTGCCTTTGCTTTGACTTGTTACAACATGTAGTAAGCTTGTCATGTACAACATCTCAGTGAGTTGACAGGTGTCTACACTTTTCTCTGCAGTCCTTGTAGTACTCCTACGTGGTTAACATTTTTACATTGCTTTCAAATATTTGTCACCTTTCTGCAGCTGCTTCTTCGAGGCCTTCCTTACCTGCAAGTTCTTGAGCTTCAAATAACAAAGCGTGATTTCAGTGGCAAAAACTGAAAACATTTGGAAAAAAAATCTGCAGTGGCCTTCAAACAAAAACATTGTGAGTCCAAAGGAACAAAAGAACTGTATATTATCTGAACTTATTGACTTTTGAGTGAAAGGTAATTGTTATTTCCACTCAAAGTCTGCAACAAAATCTGAACTGTGCAAAATGTTCTTTTAAGCTATTCAAAGCATGGTTCTTCCAATATTATGAAGAAACTTTTTTCCTTATACTTTTTTATTTAGTTTCTTCTTAAATATGTAACATTTTCATTCGAATCAGCTATTGTGGAGAACAAAATGTCAATGTTTAGAAACTGTTTCAAAATTCACTGTTAACTTGTCTAATTTTCCTTCCTCTTGCTATTCATTTCATTGTATTACAGCCAATATGGGAAGCTATTGGTGACCAACTTGATTCCTATTTTTGCAACTGTGGTGATAAAGTAAAAGAAAAACAAAAGGCCTTTTGTTTTTAACAAGCTGTTAATTGTATACGGCACATTATTGAGCATGCTTTTTTTGGAATAGTTTCCACCCAACATAAACACGTTTTCAAAGAAATTTACCCCCGAGATCCATATGCCAAATAGAGTACCAGCCAGATCGCTGCTGTATAAATGCAGCAGAGCACTTTCCTTATCCATCAAAGAGAAAGCTAGGTAAACTCTATATGTGTATAGAATTCCTAATCGATTCAGCCAAATGCTTCAGGGTATCAGATCCCTTTGAAATGCTGTTTTAGATGCACTTGATTAGCTAGATATCTCTTTCATGGTCACTCGTGGAAAAGAAAAAAAAAACACTTATTGATATCCAGGACTATGATATTAATATTGATTCAAGCAAGGGGAAATTGAACATAGAACCTCTGCTCAGGAAACATCAAACATTAATTTTAAATCATTCATTTGTACAGTATGTTCCAAGGAATGTTATTGCATCAATATTCTTAATGTAAAACAACTCATTACAGTATAAAAAGTATCAAGTCAGTTGGGTACTAGATGAAAAGAAAGTAATCTTCATAATTTTAAATGTTTAACAAAATAAAAATGACCTACATAAGCAGACTAGTCCTTTACAATACAGAAAAAACTCAAAGTTTGTAGTATAGTACTGTATGTTTTCTGAACTACCTGTTGGCTTATTACATAGCTATTCCATATTGATATAAATTATTTTCATTCATACATGTTAGTACTTGATATACATTAGACAGAGGGGATGTATGCATTTCAAAATATCTTTAAATACTAATCATCTAGTGATAGATGTACTAGTGTAAATGAACACTATATATCTGATGCCACCTACAATTTACACATATTTTGTAGGTGTATTTGCATAACACAAAGTTCTAAATTATTGATCCAAAATGTTATTAAAACAGTCTTATTATTTGTTAATATTATTTGGTTTTGATAGAAACAACTTGAAATATTAAATACCAGTATGTCTCGCTATACTATCATAAGGTATTGATTAAACTGTCCGAATCTTTTTAAAAATTAGCTGCACATTATTGATTGAAATCCTTGTCATTAATTCTCTAGTCCAGCTGTTTTATTTGATTTAGACAGAGAGAACCCCAAGCATAACAATTTAAATGATGCTGGGCAAACAACTTTTTAAAGGAAAGTATATGTCTAATTTTGTATTCAGTTAATGTGATTTCTGAAGCTGATATTGGTATATTGCATAACTACAGTATATGCTGTTTGTCTGAATCATTGTCGATAGTTCTCTAACAAGTTTTTTTTTGCTTGAAAGAAAGATTGATTTACATAAAGGTCACTTGGAATGGTCTTGTTAGTGCTGATTATTTTAAAGAAATAAAGTACCTCCTGTATTCTAAATCTGAAATAAGGCTACTACACACATTGCTCTTATCAGCCAAACTTTTATTCTCTTACATCAAGAAAGCAGACACTGCAATCTTTAATGCATACCTTCAGTAGTATGTTGTTCTCTTTACCACAGGAAAAGGTTATTAATTATAATAAAATTGAATAATAAGTGGATGGTACGTTTTTGATCTTATTGTGTACTGAGTCAATATAAAAGGGAAATTATTTTTGTTTTTAGAATTGCTTGGAGTGCCTAGAATTTCTTGATCTGTTATAGACAATTGTTACCATATGTGCATTGGCATGGGATCAATGAAAACCACACTTGCATCCTATGAAATCATTATGAAGGTGTTTTTTTATCTTGTTTGAAGAGATCTGATGTCAGCCAAAGCTTGAAAGTGCAAAAAGATGAGAGATGAGGTCAAGATGGGATAAGGGAATTAAGTACATTTCTGGTTCTACCTCTGACTCCATTCTGCTCAACCTTTACAGTCAGTCATGAGCAACAGTTGACAAGCAGAATAGCCTGGATTCAAAATGGCACTCTTCATGCTGGTATTCAAAATAATTATCTTATAAATGGCTACTCTGAGGCTTTATTTCTAGTTTTATGATATTAATTAATATTAATTAGAATCAAACAACCGGACATCGTGTGCTGTAGCTACGGTGTCCTGAAATTCTCATACCTGTGAAATACAGAATGGATCTGTTTGACATCAGATATTTCTTGTAATTTATTATGGATCTATCAGAATTCCAGTTTGTCATTTGCTAGACATGTCTGCTAATGCAATGGAGTGTGTCTCACCCTTTTCAGTGAGTCACTGTGTCATGAAAATCAAATCATTTGGGTGTTTCCGGGGACCTCATTTCAGGATTCAAAAAAGCTGTATTACTTTTTATTTTTGAAAAAGAAAATATCCTGTATTTTCAGTAAGTGGTTAAGGTTTAAGTGGTTAACTCCTCAATGCCTCTACAATACATAAGGCAACTGCATTGATATTATTTGACTTTAATAATTCATTCATTAAATTCATAATGGTATAGCTTAATTTTATTTTCTGTTGTTTCAAGGCCTTTGTTATGTAATATTAAACTACACTGTATTTTCATTTTGAACAATCTCAGAACTGAATTTAGTGCAATATTGATTTTTCTGACTTTCATGCTTAGAGAAGGTACAACCTATTGTTATGTAGTTATTGAAACTCTGTTTCTTTACCTTAAAAACACATTTACTGTATATGAACTCACATGAATTGTATTTATACAACATGTTACCCATGGGTTGAGTGTCTAGGTTTTCGGTACCAATTGTTGCAGTTTTGTACAGTTGATGTTTTCAAAGGTATGAGGAAAAATTATTAGGTTTTAAAACTCTAAGGTTGCAGAGTAAATAATCTTAGAATGGTTGGATGAAGGAAATTAAATAGAATGTTAGTGTCCTTGTTTCTAATCCTTTGGAAACTATTTTTTTTCTAAAATATAGTTGTAAACAAATTTTATTGGCCTTTTGTTCTGTGATATTTTTTCTAAAGAAAATTAATACGATTTTACTCTGTGACACTTTGAATTTGGTAGTAATGTAATCCATATGAAATTAGTTTACTTGCTAGGTCTCATTTAATAGTATTTTAAAATAATGCCTTTGCAAAATTGATTATATAACATGTCAACTTCAATATTGTTAAAAAGTACTTTAATCTGTTTTCACATAAATATACAGGCAGTCTTAGAAATGACATTGAATGTTTAGAAGAGTGCAAGTATCCGACCATTAATGTCACCTCAATTTGGCGAGAGTGCAGCAGCTAATGCATAAACATCTTGATTAAGATGTGTTCCAAACATGACACCATGATTCATGTCAATGTCTCAAACTGGTTATGCCATCCAAAATGCTGTATGAAGTACACAAAGCTGAGTCTGATTGACTTCTTCCTTATTTACGCAAATGGAACTGGGTTGTGTTAACCTCCAAATTCCAATTGTTTCTATGAGTCTTCAAAGATTGCTTTAAACGCAATATTCGTCTTTGTCATTGTCCTGTACAGTATATTGATGGCATCATGATGATATAATGGCATCAACGTATGTTGAGGGGGCATTTTTTCCACCCTTGGAAACCAAGTTTAATTTTAGTTCTCAATATTACCTGTCACCTCTCAGGTGTTTTTTGTTGAAAAGTACTGTAGGTCTTATGCCAGCTTCTTTGTTTGGTTTTCTTGAATATTGATGGTCAGCTCATTACTTAGTCTGAACCTTGACATTTCTTCGCCTTAACATGTCAGTGTGTTTATTGTTACTCTGACGAAATCTTCATGCCTATAAAACATACTTAAATTACACATATTCATTCATTAAGACAGTTATAATAGTGTTTAGTCAATGATCAATTGCTTCAGTACTTATGCTGCTCTTTTAAAAAGACATGTAACATAAATGTTTGACAAAACTTTACAGTACAAAGATGTAAGATGTGTAAATGTACAGTATGTGTATATTGATTTATTCACTTAAAGAACTGCACGTACTGTATTGTTTGCTTATATCGCATTTTGAACCATGGTTTTTAGTTATGCCAGTAGAGATGCCTTGTCAGTATTAATATTATACAGTATATTGTACTACAGTATATCTCTAGATTATGTCAAGACTCTGTCACTTACCTGTGAATCTCCAGCAGTCAAGTGCAGCCTTTTTTGGATTGGGTTAAGAGCTTGAGTATTACTGACTCACCTCATAAAAGTGAAATACGGTTGCAGATGTGTGTCTTAAAAGACTAAAGAACAAGATAATCTTTATTAAGAATATCTGGAAAATATTTAATCATAGTCTTTATCCTTTGGTGTCACAATGTAAAAGGAACAGGTCTTTTACAGGGAGGTGTGAGTGTATGTTTATGGTCAACAATGTTAGCCCTGAAGTGCCCTGATACTGTAGCAAACATTCAAAAATGTTGGAAACCTCTTATTAGTTATTATTCCAGCCAAGTAATATTTCTTTTGGTACTTTGAATTAAAATAAATAAATGTGCTTCCATAACACAGATTATTTTATTCCAGGTGATTGCTTGTCTACTTTTGTGAAACAACTATACTGTAGTATGTAGTATGTACTTCACTTTAATTACTGTTTCTAGCAATATTGTGAAAAATAGGCAGTATACAGTATGTGGTGGAATACAGTACAGTCACTGGACTGTAATATTTAGACAGACCAAAAAGAACAAAAGCTATTAATACTGATACAACAAATACCACAAAACATTGAAGCAATCCATGATTCTTTTTGAATTCTAAACATTTCCATGTTGATTGCATTTGTGAACATTAAATCTAAATAGTAAATTGTAATATGCTTAATTCAGTGGATGTTCTGTGAAGCAAAGAGACCTAAATTCCCATCTTCTTGCAAAACAGAATGTGTGCTGATTGGATATTTTCTCAGACTTCTGAGAAGGTAAATTTGAATACAATACTCTGAAAAAAGCTACAAAATGTTACTGTTTTGTAAAACCACAGGAAGCCTGAGTAAAAGTAAATAGAAAACACTTGAATTTCATCGATTTTTAGAAGCTACAACCTAATTGTATGCAATGGTTATCATGTATCTGAACAGATGTTTAATAAACCAACTTCGCAGCTCAATATAAGGTAAGGAAGCAGAAAAAAGACAATACACATGGTATACATGTTTCCTGTTTCTAAGCTTCCAAGTGAATTCAGATGATGCAGCAGTCAACAGGTCTGGACTGCTTTTAGTTTTCAAATTTACATTCCTAATTAACATAAGTTGTGCATGTGTTGGTATGCTACAATATAAAAAAAAACTGGTTAAATGTTAAATAGAATTTGAATTGTTTTCCAAAGCAGTCTGTATGTTCAGAAAAAGGAAGAGAAAGCAAAAGTACTGTTTGTTAGTAAGATAGCTCCAGTGCCTAAGGAGGAATAAACAATGATGTGTGCAGTAGATATTGAAAACAATTTTTGAAAACTCCATTTCCCCACACTGATGCAAATCTTTTAAAAATAAAACTTCAGTGAAATGATATTAGTACTAATACTTCCAGTCAGTTTTTGGAGACCATAAAATTGAACACACTCAACAAAAAACATTCTACTAAGCTTGCTAAATGTATGCTACTTTTGGTACAGTGTGTGCTGGACAAGTGGATGACATAGAGACAGCAATTATTTTTCAAGCACAGGAGACTCATAAGTCAATGAGATCCAACCACTGAATGATTTATGCTCATGTATGCACAGCTGAACCCATAAATCACTGCCCCTCGATCGTTTCAATTCTTTGTTTATGATGTTATTTATACTGCATCTTACAAGGTAATCTATATTCTTAAATTTAATTGCATTTTAAGGTATGTTACATGGTGTTGAACAACACGCATTTGTGTTGAAAATGTTAATTTAAATTGAGAGTGAAATTCGTATTTTGTGGGGCCAGAGTAACTGGTCAGTGAAAGCTGTGGACATCCCCAAACAATAGATGTTACATCAGATTATAGAGTTCAGTACTGTAGATCTGACACACACTGTGGGTCATTTTGTAACTTTGAGATACAAATTCCAGCTGACCTTGATGACTTGAAAAATTGTTTCACTTCTGTGGGGTATTTAATAAGAACTCTGTATTCTAACTAGCACACAATTGATGCAGTGATTTTGTACTACACTTCTTCTTCTGAAGACTGTATCTTCTTAGCCACAGAGCTATAAAACACAATGCAGATACAAATATGAACATATTAGATTCAGGAAAAAAGGTGGAAAACAAGATGAAGATGAAGACTCATATCCTGAAATAATCAATCAGTAATTATTTAGTTTAGAGTTTTTGACAGGTTTTCCCCCACTTAAAGCATGGAAAAAACAGAAGGATTGATCTAACAATGGGTATCACATCTCAAGATGTCACAAATTGTAGAAGGACCTGTGCAGTATTTTTTTTAAATTGTCATTGAAGTGCAAGAAACCTACTCTGCCAACATATCTCTGTATACAGTAACATTTACCTACCTTTCTGAGTTATTTTCTCTGTTAAAATACGATACTGTATATCAGCATCAGGAGACACAGGACCGCTCAATTCTACAGTGATTTCAAAAACAAACTAAAGGGAGAATATAAAATGTACAAGCTGTTTCTTTAAATTACACTGACACTTTCTGTATCTCTGTTTATGTATATATCGGTAATGCTTTTCTGACTGCATGTTATAGTAAATATTTGTAAAATCAAGCAAAACAAAGCTATGTGCATCCAAATCTGTGATACTTGGAAGCCATTATTGCTATAATGCATGCTTCATCCAGTTCTTCCATACTGATTAATTAGGTATGGCTATTTCCTCAGTTAATTTTTATCCTGGTGGAATTTAAATTATATTTCACCTGTATGAATGTACTGTATATGAATAATTCTTCTCTTAAAAAAGGAGAAAAAATGAATGCCTAGCTATGTATTTGCTGATGATCTGAAAGTGGCTGTTGGTATTTGCTAGAGGAAAATTATGCTAATGACAAAGTCAGCACATATTCATTTTAGAGATACTTAATGCTAAAAAAATCTCTGAAGAAACTATATTAACAAGCACATGAAGACTTAGGTTCAATCGAAGACTTGTTGGAAGTGTTTGAGTTAAATTCCACATCTAATCAATGACATTAAGCAGAAATCTTCTTACAGCACCTGTTTTCCTCTTAATTACAGAAAGTATTACATTTCAGTGTTTGTTTACAGGTTTGCAAATAGTTTATGCAAATAGTAATTTTAACAGACGTTTTAAAAGATAGTCTACTGTACACGTTCTTGTTAAATGGCTACAAAATTGTCCATTCTGTTAATGCTCTGTAAATGTTCTAACTTTAAATATTTCCTATCTTATCAGACTACTCCTGATGTTGAATTTGTGTACTGTTCCTTTTTTAAATCAGGGATCTGCTTGTTTCTTAAACTACTCCTGTGGATAGATATTATAAGATCTGCTTTGTATGTGCTATACATTTATGCAAATTCCCAATTTAGCCAGACAAAAATGGGTTTGTATTGACTTGTGACAGATGTATGGATTGATTTAAATGAATTATTCAGAGACTGCATTCCTGATACAGGGAAAGAATGCATCAAAGGTGTTTCAGAATGGGAGGCCTGGGCGATCTTATGTGGGGAACATCATACAGTAGTTAAATAGTACTGCATATACTGTATATATATAAAATCGTAATATATTATAGTAATGTTCCATTACATCCTAGTTACCATGTGTATTTTACAGCAGATTTCTTGATTTTAAAATTTTAGAAAATTATAGTAGCAAGCCCTATTATAGCAATGTAGCTAAATGTTCGACATTTCCAATGTAGATCATCTACATATGAATTTCTATTTGTGAAATAAAAAGTGTGTTTCTCCAAGCAGGAGCAGCGTGAATTTACAGAGTATATTTGCATAAAAGCATATTTGTTAACATTATTTCAGTTGTTGCAGTAAGTATAATTTTATAAAAGGTTTGGGCATGCCATGCATGCACTTTTTTAAGACATTAAAAGTAAAAGGAATCATATCGACAAATGATAAAATGCATTGGACAGTTTTAGACCTTAGTGAGGACAAATGATCAAGTGTGTTGTATGGTGAGTTGGCAGCCTGGTGTTCAGGTTGCAGACCTCCCTGAGTGAGTGGACATTTTGTCATGGTCCTTGTTGGAACAAATGACATAGGAAAAGGTAGGATGATGATTCTGCAAGACAAATTGAAGGATTTAGCTTGTAAGCATGGCAGCCAAATGTCTCTGGTGATCTTATTAGAAATTCTACTGGTGCCACATGTAAGTCCAGGGAAGAGAGATGAAATATGGAGATTTACAACATGGCAAAATGACTAGTGCGGAGATGAGGGGTTTGAGTGTATGGGGCATTTGGGATCCTTCTGGAATAAATGGGACTTGTAGCATGTTAAACAGGAGCCAGGGGTACTGGGAATTAAGAACTTCTGAGAGGAGAACAGCTGTGGAGTATTTAAATTTGTGAACTATGGAGCTTACTAAAGGACATTCTAAAATGCATATGCTTAAATACCTGATACATAAGGAAAAAATGAATATATATATATATTTACTAACTATGACATAATAGGAATAAATGAGAAATGGCAAGGGGAGGATGATGAGGTTAGTAGAATATTAATAGTTACAATTTTTTTAAAGAAAGTCATGTACATGTAGGACCAAAGAGGTGGGATTTTATATATATATAAAACAGCAAGCTACAGTATATACAGTAACTGAAGCAAGAAAGTAAAGTACACACAGTCAAGAAAGAGCTTAACAATAGGTGTATTCTACAGAGTAGATACAGTAATCCTGGCACAGGTACTGTACAAGTAGCATGTGGTATACCAAGATCAGAAAGATCTGTAGCAAAGGTTGAATGTATATTAGTTAGGTGTATATTAGTGGGGGATTAAACTTTTCCACAAACAAACTGGGATACCGTCAGGGAATGGGGAATAGAGAAGATTAAATGCATTGCCTCTGTATCTCATTTGTGAAGGCACCTTTGTCAGAGCCTTTTATTGACACATCTTTTCCAAACAACCTGGATACTGTATAATTTTCAATGGAGTTGATGTTATAGATCTACTGGGAAATTGAGATTATAATAAGGTAACTTTTGAGCCAAAAATGAATTTAGAATTAGGAAATTTAAAACACAGTTGAAAAAAGACTATGAATGAGTGAAGCAGAGCCTAGAAGCGATGAACTATTATCAGATGGATTAAGAGCCAATACAGGAGGAATGGTTACAGATCAAATACATAATGTTAAAGCCTGAAAGCAAATTAATCAGAAGGGATTAAAGTAAAAAAAAAAGGAACCAAAATTGTTTAAAGGAGAATTCAGGGAAAACAAATCTAAAGGAAGTGAACATTCAGACTTGTAAAAAATAGAAAGTAGTTTATGAACTAGTAGGTGATTGTCAATAGAATAGTATAAAAATATTTTCTATGCTGAAATGAATGCTAAATGAATAATTCAAGCAAGTTATTTTTATTATAGAGTAATGGGTTACAGCAGGGGCTTGGGCTAAACGTAATGGTGTTTTCTTAGTATTACATAAGGAACTGAGGTAGGTTATTCATTGACATCTAGCTAAGCTTTAGGCTTACACTAAGGATTAGAGCTTTACTCCCAGACTGGAAAATTTCAGTGTAATTTTTAAAAGAGGTGATGGAAAACTGAACTAGGAACTGATCAGACTTACTGTACCTTTGTTACAGATGGTAAAGATCTGGAAATGGTATTGAGAACTAAATTGCATAAATACAGCTATTCCTCTATGAACCTAACTCATATTGAAAACTTAAGTGATCTGAAAAATTGTAAGTTAAAAAAAAAACAATCTCCATAGGATCCCATTTTAAATCTTCTAACTTGTACAGTTTATGATCAATCAGGAGCACTCTCCAGCACTGTCCATACATTAGTACAGGACATATTAGTATGTACTAATTAGTATTAGCTTTGTTTTAGCCCCCAAATAATGTAACCCATTGACATTCTAACAAACCTGAAAAACAAATACAACAAACCAAACAATTGTAACTATGTAACACACAGTAACTATGATTAGTTATTCAGATTTTCAAAAAACAGTAAAATGATTGCTTTTCATGCTTTCTCTGCTTTCTCAGCACCACCCCAAAACCTTTCCAAAAGTTTCACACCCGTGATGAATATTGATTGTACAGATAATGTGTGATATTAAAATAAAATAATTCTAGTATAAAATATGATTAAATGTTATAATACATAATATGAGCGCATGCACAGCTTGACCAAGCTGTATGAAGCTGGGCTGGTATTCCAAGAATCACAGCCTCAGCTTGTATTCTCTATGTATGTTAAGATCACTGCCTACGAAGGGGTTTCATTCATTGTGTCAAAATATGTTGTTCATAAGGTGAAAAATGGGTAAACAGTATATTTACTAGCTTCCCTGTTGAGAAAATTTGTAAACTGGGTGTTGTAAACTGAGGAATGACTGTATTTACAGAGCAGTGGTGGCGCCGTATTTAAACATTTTCTGGTATTGCGTATGCTATGATTTAGTTTTCATAACAACCTTGATGAATCAAGGTATACATTTCAGACAAGGTGTGTGCTTTCAATGTACGTGGCCTAGCTGTTGCTTTAATAATTGTTGAACTTTAATGACGCCAAAGAACTATACACTGCTGTTTGTTTGTTTTTTTTGACAAATGTTGGTTTGTGAAGAAAAAAAGCACCCAGTGATGTGATTTATTTGTACAGGAGACATCTTTCTTGTTATTTTGGATACCGGCATGTTAAAGTTTAAATATACAAAACTGCTACACTTAGCAGCTGAATGCATAATTGAGCAAATCATTCTTTCTGTCAGCACTGTATTAAAGCACAGTGGTGTTTGACTTTCTCCCTACTCACATCACTGTTGTATGTCATGCTAGTGCAATAGTACTAAATAGAAAAAAATATATGTTTAGAATTGTTTGGGGCTGGTATGAGGAAGGTTCTGTGAGACAATTCTAATTTGAAATATGTTGGTAATTTCCTAAGGCATTTCCTAAGACAGTGTTTTATATAATAAGTGAAATGTGTAATGAAATACTTAGCATAGAAATCAAAAGTGATAAAGTGGTGGTCATGTACTGCATGTGGAGTACCGTTGAGCATACGTTATTCATTAATGAATTACTGAGACATGTTTTAAGGGGTCAAAGGTTGTGGGTATTTTGTATTTGGTAAATTAATAA
Organism: Lepisosteus oculatus; assembly: GCF_040954835.1. Lineage (NCBI taxonomy): Eukaryota > Metazoa > Chordata > Actinopteri > Semionotiformes > Lepisosteidae > Lepisosteus > Lepisosteus oculatus. The sequence continues at coordinate 30,794,214 of NC_090706.1, forward strand.
AACAAGTCTGAACTTTTGTGAAATGCTTATTGTGGTTTTAGCTTTAAAATACTGGAATATTATAAGTTCACTTAGGAAATTTAATTTAAAGCTTTTTTAAATTGTAAAGCTTTTTTCCATAATTTCTTTGCTTTTCATAAATTTTTATGTTAAACGAAATATGCATCCAGTGTAAACTGAGGTCTGTGTAGCTCTTTCATTTGTAAAGGAAGAAGTGAGGAAGTTTCTTTAGCAACTTTTCCAAAATCATGCTTGCTCACTGTAATATCATTGGGAAGGCAGACCCAAAGGGCATTTTCACATCTCTACATTATATTAAGTGCATTTCCAGAGGGGGTTGTCAAGTAAATGATGAACTGTTGTATGGAAGAAAGATGTAGCTTTTGAGATATTCTTCACACAACAATGTCAGACTCCCGACTTCCATTAAAAGTAGGGGTGTATGGTTTGTACTGAGCCTGTTAAAAGTTTCCATTAACAAAATCTCAAATGAGAAGAGGTAATTTTGCCGAAAATAGACTACCGCTAATGAGTCTTGTAAAAAAATAATATTCCTCAGGTGGAAGGACTATATTTGCTAATGCAACCTCAACGAACTATAATCTAGAGACAGATTTGTCTTTGTCTATTTCCTATGGTGCCCAGTTACGGACTGATGCAATATTCAGTGCATATTCTTGCCTTGTATCTACTGGGATAGATTTCAGCTTACCGTGAGTCTCCATAGGACCCTTCATAGGCTGTGTCTAATGGATGGATGCTTCCCACAGTGTTTTAACTTTGATGCTGTAGACGGTCTTTAAATTGCACATCTGCAATTCACAATCATATGATACAAGTGTAAGCTGTCATGGCAATAGGAACATTTTATATACTGTATAGTACAGTATAAGGGGAAGTCCAAACTTTCTTTCAGCAGTTTGATCACATTTTACAGTGGGAAAACCTAATCTTTGTGGAAAAGGTAAAAGCTGATGTTCCACAATGTTGCACTAGATGAATTGCCCCTTGTATGAGTTGTGTGAAGGATACATTTTGGTGGATTGAAGCAGTTGTTGACATGTTCAAGTACATACAAAAAACGAGACGATTAACTCACAGGAGGTTTAAGCTGGTTTTAGAAGTAGAACTGACTTGCATTGGTCTTCTTAAGTGAGGTGGGAGATCTGTAGAGAGCATCAGTTTCTTGAGGCTTGGCAAATTGCTGTCCAAAAGGACAACAGTCAGAGAAAACCAGCTGAATGGGCCTTTCTCACTGTTTTGTGTGCTGTGGTTTATTTAATGATACATTAGAAGTTAACGAGCACTGAAAATTAAAGTGTAATATTTTACCTTGATCAGCACAATTATTTTTGTAAGGCTTGTAGGAAGAAAAAAAGGAAAATACTTTATATAAATATATATATCTAAAAATATGTACAAATAGACACAAATATTAAATTTTTACAAAAAATCAGCAAAACACGAATACATAAATCCACTGAATGTAGGAGTAGTAACTGCAAAAGACATTATGTAATGTCATCGTTTTCAGTATCAAACTGATCACAACATGTATCTGATATGTATATGAAATGTAATCTGTGCTTTTTAGGTTAAAAAAAGTGTGATACCTTTCAGTTACATTACAATTTCTTGAGAATTTTTAAAATCTTTTACTTTTATCAGAGCCTTTAAAACTTCACCTGAAAAAAAGCCCTATACTGCATGCTGTTACTAAAGAAAGCCAGCAGAGGCTGCTTTGTATCAAGAATACAACATTAGTATGCTTGTGTCTGGAGACTGAACAGCAAGTTTCCATTGATTTTTTGCGAAATGTACTTTCACGTCTGACGTTTTTTGCTAAGTGGAAAACAAGACATAGGAAGTTGATAAGGCAGGTTTTACAGTATAACCATAAAGTACATCTGATGGGCCAACATTGCAGTCTGTAGTTTATCTCTGGGGTTCTTAAACAAAACCATGTACAATACTTTGTATTTAAAGCAACACTAGATAACACTGCTTTTTTCACGGAACAACCATTAAACCTTTACAACCATTACTGGTAAAATGTAATTTTAAAATTTAAAAGCCTGAATATATTGGTGACATTCAATATATTTCAATGTTATACTTTTAATGGACATTTCTGCTTTATGTTTTGCTAAAATCCAAGAGAGGAACAGTGAAAACATTATGAATACTATTTCCTGGTATTGGAATGAAAGACCTAAATTTTAAATAGAACAAATCCTTTGAAGATTCTCCTATCTCTTTGCTGTGCAAAAAAGAAAGTCCAAATGCCCTTTGATCTGACTGTGCGATGGAAAGAATAAGAGATTTCAGATTTCTACTCAGAAATACAAAAATATGAATCTGTATATTTATCTTTTCGATCCCTTGAAGATTTTAAATCCTAATTCACCTTGGTTCTTTACTACTCTATCCTTAAATTCAACATTCGGTCCTTGAAATCAAACATTTATGCTACAACTCTTTCATTCCTAGATACATACCACTACTATTTGACATGCTGCAAGCTCCATTGTGTATTACAGAAGAGTTGACATTTATTGGAGATGCTTTGCATCTTTCATTGGCTGCACTGCAAGTTCACATATGCCAGGTAAGTCATAGAAGTCTCTGTTGAAAAGCAAGCTGAAGATCACCTGGTTATCTCAAGCCAACTGTATGCAAACCCAGCTACTCCTATGCACTTGTGCACTGCTGCCTGGGGAATTGTGGTCACAATTAATTAAATAGCCTAGGCTTGAAACAGCAATGAATCTCAACCTGCACAACAAGCATGTGTCATACAATGAGACAAACCATCCACCCCTTTTGCTTATATAGTGCTTGGTCTTAATAAAATATAATATCTAATATCCAAGTTCTTCCCTATTTCTTACCATACTGTATGTACTGTACTGTACAGTATTTGGTTTTTGAATATTTATGTATATGGTAAGGAGTCTTGGAAAACAACCCACATTATTTTCTTTCATTATGTGAAATGCCTTTGTTTACTAAAATTTAGATCATCTTAATAATTTTGCGTCAGCTTAAATTGCATTTCAGTCTTCAGTTGATTATGATTATTATGTGACTTACTGTATTTCATGTATGTAACTCCCTCTACAAATAAAAATAAAATACACACCTGCTTGACCTTTTGCCAAGTTGTTTCCCTCACTGCTTATTTTCTAATGGTATGATCTTTTGACCTCTTTATTAAAGCACAACACTCAGCCTTTCTCTCCCAATCATTTACCTGCAATTGCTCTCCAGTTGGAGGTTTTCTGCTTGTTATTTGAGTAAATTCAATCTAGCCAAGAGCTACTATCACACCTCCAAAATAGTCTATAAGAAAAAAAGTCTCAGTCTTAAACAGACTTGTTTCATTTAATTAAATTATTGAACTATCCATATAGATATGTTTTTAAGTACAGTATGTTAAACTATGCTTAAGTCTCATCAACGAGTGACATTTGCGAATTATTATGTTACACAACTCCTCATGTGTAGAATGGCTACTAGAAAAAACATGGTGGTTAATTTTCAGTTAGAAATGGTGTTTTCTGTCATTCTAATGGTAAAACTATTGTACTTGGAAAGTGTTAGCATTTACAGAGGGTGTCAAACTGAAACACATGTCAAGTTAGTATAAGACTACAGTGCGTTTCTGGTTAGTCTACATGTGAAATTTAACAGAAATACCTTAAGAACAAGCATGAATTCAGTCTCAGCCTTTTCCTTTATGTTTTTATTAATTACTTGCTCTAGACACTGATCAGTTTAGCTACATATATGAAAGTACAGAAATAACTTTTTTGTGTGCTAAACTTGACCCACTTATACATCATACTTGTGTGAGTTTATGTCCTCCAGTGTTTGCCTTTTTTGTCTTTCTATTTTTTTGGGACTGAGTGATGAGATCAAGGGATACAAGCCACCTGCCACAGCTCCACCTCCCATCTGGAAGAACACAGCCCACTCAAACAGCCTGAATACATTTTCAAACTCTTCTCTGTATTGATTTTAATGGGATGTCTGTGAGCCCATCCTAACTGTTTGGCCACCTTGTGTGTGAAATGGGAACATTTGTTAAAATATCTAAACCATCTTAAAACTACTTCTGCCTCCTGGATTTTACTGGAGCTCCAAAAGCAAAGCTATTTTAACCCTTTCTTTGAACATGAATGTCATACCAAGACAGGCTTTCAGCAGTCCTTCAAAAGGACTCATTAGTATAAGTTTGAGTATTATACTGTAAGTTAAATAGGAACTCTCTTGTGGCTTGTTTGGCATGTTTTATTTAAATTGTATTATTTTATTAATGGACCTGTGATGTTAGACTTACAATGTGCGTGTTGTACCCTGATATCGTAATCATTCTTTTATTAAGATACTTCAGAGAATTGCAAAGTTTCAAATAGAGTTGCGCACATGCAGTTATCTGCAGTTTCCGACTTGATCATTCTCTGTAGTATCTGCCTGTCAAGATAGAACAAGGTGTTAGGGATGGAAGCATTAAGATCTCTCTGATCATGATTAGATAAAAGGATAGAGGCTGATCAACTGACTAACTTAGTGGGGGTAATCCTAGGGTGCCCATTCAGAGTACTTAACCAAACCTGACTCTCTTTTATCCTGTATCTCTTCTGGTGGAAACTGGATCACTCACCAAACTCCACATACAACCTCCACATAGACAAGAATATGTTTAATTTGAACTTTCTTACTGTACTGTATATCTGTATTTTATTTACTTCTGTGAAGAACTGGTCTGCATGTATGGGAGTATTTTGTGCTGAATGCTATGGAACACACAGAGATTAGTCCCATGCTCTCAATAAGGAAAAAATATTTTGGGATATTTTTCTTTCCTTTTTACTTTTTAGGCTGGTATTAAATTGTCCCAATGCAACTGTGTTTTTCCAATATAATATACAGTAACATTTCACAAACATTTTGAATGCAGTAAATTTTAAAAAAATAAACACTTGTCAAAGCTTTTCAATAAATAATGCAAAGCGATTCTCATTCTACAAATGTTGGACAAACATCCTATAGATTCTTGTACAGTAAAATTGTAACATGTAAAATTCAATAACATTCAGTATTCTGTAGTACCATTTTATGTACCATTACATTTAAGTGCAATTCTGCATGTGGGCTTTAGATAATTAAAAAATATATATGGTACAGTAAATTTAGTTATAATGAACTGGGAATTAAAAAAAAGCTTGTGTGGAGTGGGCAGTATTATTCTAAAGTAACAGTAGCTTCCAGTGACTTTTAAGGTTAAAACACCTGTTTGACAGGACTCTGCATTGAATAAAAATAAAATACAACATTTTAAGTACATGCATTACCTACCCTCTCCATTTGAGGATTTTTAATTGCAGGAGGTCAATGACAATAATATGACAACTTATTAGAAACCATATTTGATGGTGCTGATTTCATACTTCAGTTTGCACAGCATTTGGTTTCTAGGCAATTACGAACCATGCTATTTATTAATTTCACGGTTCACATAGCATCAGACACTATAAATAGTTGAGGCTGACAGAGCTGCATACAATGTGATCTCTCATAACGTTAGTTGCTGTTATTGATTTTGCTGAAATCTAAAGCCACCATTGTAGCAGAGGAATTAAGTGCCTGTTCTCTAACCATAAAATGAAGTCACACTACAGTAGAAAATTCAAATGATGTGCATGTTGACAGAGGTTAAATTAGAACTTCGCCAATTTGATCCAGTAAATGGATGTAGGAATTCCAATTTGCATACTTCTGAATTTCAACAGTTGCCAAAGTTTATAATGTTTCTTCTTTCTTTCAAATTGAGCTTGCAAGTTCTGGGAGTGCCTTGTTAGTGCCTTGTTAGAGACGGCCAACATCAGCTTATGTAGTGAAAGTTTAAATATGTTTATTATATATGCATAAACTGCATATACAGTAGTATATACTGTATATGAGTTCAGGTGGGTAGCTGCGTCAGCATGCGTAGGCTGCAAAGGAACAAGTAATAGGTTTATTCCATGCTGAAAAGAAGAAGAAGAAAGAGAACACAACGTTTCGGCCGTGGAGCCTTCTTCAGGTGACACACCTGAAGAAGGCTCCACGGCCGAAACGTTGTGTTCTCTTTCTTCTTCTTTTTTTCAGCATGGAATAAACCTATTACTTTATACTGTATATGTATCTTTCTTAGTTTTCTTGAAAAACAGAATAATGTGTACTGTAGCTAATGTGTAGTGTCAATCACTTTCATGGGTAGATAGAAGCAATTAAAGAAGTAAATAGTGACAGGTTTTGATTCATTATGAATTAACATGAAGAAATATTCTGGGCTGCAATAAATGGTTAGCCTTGATCAATCATATTGGAAGGGCCACATACTGTAAAAGCTCTCTTGGGAAGCCACTATACATTCTGAATGCACTGTCCCGACTGTTTTGCTGTGCTTAGTTTCACAATGTTAAAATGTGCAGTCAACACAATAATAATTGTTCAGTTATAAAATAGAATGCAGAAATACTGAGGATGGGTAACATTATGAGTTTGAGAAAGAATCACTGGGACTTATTTAATTGTGCATGCATGTTTTGTGTGGAGGGCAATCCTGAATGAACCCTGAATGTTTTTTTAAGAAACCAGAGTTTTCTGTATTGTTTCAAGAAATTTCAGCCCTAAATTGCATTCTGCTGAAAACAGCTATTTATCTATCTCCCCAACAACCTAACATCTGTGGTTTTACTCTGCAGTTTAGATAAAACACTAGGACTAGGCCTAACTGTAGTCCAGTAAGCTTTGTGGCTGGTTTAATAGCCACAGTGACACTTGTAGGAACAATGCATGAAGTGAATAATGATATCATTGTGCAGAAGCAAAGGGCAATCAATTATTCAGCAGACCCTGCCAAGTATAAGCAATGCAATTGATGCTGGTGCCACATACAAATGGAACTTTCTGGTCTATACTGAGGACATTTTAGTCTATTCATTCAGCACAACAAATTCCATGAAAATCTTGATTCTGTGATTGATAATGCAATATAAAAGTATATAAAAAATTCTGTACGTCAAACACCAAATTAAATTAGTTTACAAACGTAAAGTAATTTAGAGCACATGCTCAAACAATACAAATACAACCAGTTTTCAAACACAGTTGCAGTCACGTTTTTCTATTTCATTTCCTTGTATCAATATAAATTACCATTTTCCAAAAGAGTCAATAATTGAAATTTATTGTAAATGAGCCAATATTTCAGTTTATATAGTGCACATTATCATTCTATACGGCTGATGTGTTTCATTATGTTAATAGACTATCAATGCAGCAAGATGTTTCGTTCATCTGGTCATTTACTGTATTCATGCTTATTATCCTAGATTGGCTTGTTCACGTTTATAAATGTGTTGTTAACTCTTTATAATAAATGAATAGGGTGTTATGAATTAAACTTGATATATATTAAGTTGAAAGTTGTAAAATATGTCTATGTTTTGTTGTTTGCATTTAAATTTTAATTGTAGGAAACAAAGGAAAGGTTTTTCTATTTTATTTAAAGTTCATGTTAATTAGATGATTACATCTGGAAAATACTATACAGTATTTCTTACATTAAAACACTGCATGCAGTTTTTTTGCAAAATATCTGTAAATGTTCATTTAACATTGATTTGTAGAACTTTAACCTATAGGATAAATTGATGTGCATCGAATTGACTTGTACAGTACCACAGTGTCCAATTAAAAGTGAAAAACAAGCATGAGCCTTTAAACCTAGTCAAAGAACTATTGTTACTGTACTGTACTCTTAGGACCACATACTGTATAACACAGAACTAATGATAATGAAAATCGTATTGTACAATACCTGGCCTCTTCCAATATATTCTGGAGTAACTCTGAGCAATATGGAACAGTCGTGTTACAGAGTCTGACAGTTGTACTATATTAACTGAAGAATGTGATAAGAACTGGTTTATTTTATATACATTATATAAACTGTATGTTTGCAAAGGGAAGAAAGAAAGGGAGTGCAGAAAAGAAAAGGTTAACTACACCAGTTCTGAAAGATGTTTACAAAATTCAGCTTTCCTAAATATAGTTGGGACTTGCATCACAATTGATTTTGATTGTCTTAGAAATGCAGATTTTTATTTACTTTTAATTTCATTTTTAAATGCCATGAATGTTTGTTTTCCATTGCATTTTCTTTTGCCAAGAAGCCCACAGAGTGGAAGCTTAAGTACAGCTCTGTTTTTCTATCCAACCAATATTAAATGAAGCATTGTCTGGAAGGTGAACAAAATGCACACTTATACTCCATTCAGTTAAAAAATGTTCTGAAATTGTTTGCTTTGTGGTCTATATAAAGTGTTTACATACTGTATATACAATATGTGTATAATTTCAACAAGTTCAGCTGTCCTGTTTCATGTTTTCTAATTTCACTTTATTTTAGTTTTCTTTTTAATCTTAATATTTATACTTAACTCTGCCTTGAACTTTTTACCTAGAATCACAGACTTTTATTGTATTTTTTTTAGCAACATCCTACAGGAAGTCGAACTTGTTTCATGCATGTTTTTAAAGTTTTGTTTTACTAGGATTCGTATAATTTCAGCTACATTCATGTTCTGCGATTTATTTTTACATTTAAACTCGCATTCAGTGAGGCCTTTTCCTATATATTTGTCAATCACAAATTCACATTTAGCTCTTGTACTAAAACCGTAAGTACCAAGTTTATATCACTTCAGAATGTAACCCAATAAAACTACTTTTTCCACCCTCTCTGTTACTGTTATACTCTACTGTCTTTAACAAGGAATAACAGACAATTCTGTAATGAACACTGTTTGTAGAGTCTATTTGTATTAAAGGATTTGGAACTCAGCCAGGAGATTCAATTCTCCAAAGCCTGTCTGGTGTGGGCAGCAAAAAAAAACTTTATTTATGTAAACTTTAAACATTAAATGTTAATATTTTCTGTTCAAACTATAGTACATTCTTACTGTACCTTTCAGACATAGAGAGTTCCACCATAATTAAATGAGTGGTGGCTTTTTAACCACAAGAACACTCCTTAAAGCTGTTCATTTCAATTCATTTCAGTCTGGAATGTCATACCATTCTGAACGTACAGTATAAGGTCTGAGATATTCAAGTAATAACAATCTCTTGTCCTAGTTGGCCTTAGTCGGCATAATTCTAAAAGTTTTCTTATTATTCTAAAATGTTTTAAATCTAAAAATAAAATCTAGCCATAAATCTCACACACAAATACAAGCAACATTATTTTAGTTGGTGGATCATGTTTATGTTACCTACCTTATGTTATGACTACAGACAAACCTCAGTGTAATGGACATTCAGTTTGTTAATTGTACAGAACTGGTATCCAAGAAAGATCAATCTATTAAATCCAGAACTTTCAAAATCGACACCAAGCTGTACGTTTTTCTGTAGGTTTCATGTTCCCACGCATTTTTATGTATTTTCTCATTGCAAGATTGGTAAATTGAAAAACGTTTTGGAATGATCCACTTATCCAATAAAGGTGATTGATTTTATTTTGAATTTTGACTTCATTCTTATCCAAATAATTTAAAGCATTCCCTTTCATTTTTAAAGGTTTCTTGGATGTGCTTGAGGACAAGGCAAGTCTTGTAATTGCCAATGGGATTCTAATTCTGAGCAATTAAATAGATGGAAACCCATTATCCCTGAATTCTCGCAGAAAACAATCAACAGGTAAGACATTCAATTCAATAAAATATTCGAGCTCTGTGACAATAACCTCATTAATAACATCATGCTTTTGTAAAAATATTGCATTTAATAAGAACATGGGGAAGTTCATCATTGTTAGTTTCTTGACTGTTTTATTCACCAAAGGCATATCACATTCACCACAGCATATATCCTTAAAAACTAAGCCATTTGTATTTTTATGGCATTGACTGAGATGCTGGATTTATATTTCTTTGGTTTTAGTGCATAATTTCATAATATTGCATTCTGCCAACAATCTTAAGATTGTCTTATTAAGTTTACTCAGTTGTATCATTGAACAGACTTCTTGCTTGAGGCCGAAGGTCTAATTTTTTCACTAGCTGTAATGTATGCCTTTATCATTTTTTTTCAGCCCCTAATGTGGAAGTTATTTAAAGCTTAGCTTATTTCATTGAACTCCATACATTTTTTCTTTTCTGTCTAAAAACACTAACAACATTATGTAAGCACCTCCCTGTGGCAAATTCTGAAAGTCTGGCTGTCGCTTCTGCTAATTATTGATCAATTAATAGCTTTCATCCATGTTCTTATACTGTATTTGCTAAGCTATTTAAGTTAGAGAACCGCAGGTTGTTTTGATAGTTTAGATACAGATGTGATGTACTGTAGCTGTAAGCAGGGAAGCTTCTATCACTACTTTGCTTTTCTAAATGTGTGAATACTTTACTCATTTATCAGAATTTACAGAAGTGTTCAAATGCTTTTGCATATACAGTATGCTATTTTGTCTTAACTGTCTGAAATGTTATGATGTTAAAATTGCCATTGACATTTTACGATTTACTCCATTACCTATTTGAAAAAAAAAACATAACAAAATTAACTAATAAGTTGTATTTATCTACAGTATACCTGGGTCAGATAAACACAAAACATAATTTCATGCAGAGGGTTATTACCATGTCAGCCCCACACTTACCGATGAGTAGATTTTATCTTACTAAAAATGATTGTTCAGCTCAAATCTGTTGGGAAGACACTATCATGACAGGGTTCTGTTTTGGCTTTGTATCCTGACATACTGTACGTGTGTTTGTGGAGCATATTCATAATTTTTTGTTGCTATGTGCAGTTTCTCTTCTGTCTTTCTGAGCAGTTAATTAGAGGTCTTGACATATTTTACTGAATGCTCTGTAATCAGTTTTCCTCTATTTATATAGAGATGCTGCCTCACAGCTCCAGAGTCCTGGGTTCAATTTTAGCCTCAAGCATCTGTCTGTGTGGAATTTGTTTATTTGTCCTGTGTTTATATGGATTTTTGCAAAGTGTTCCAGTTTTCTCTCCCTTCCATAGACATGCTGGCTAGTTTTGATTGGCTAGTTTAAATGGTCCCTTTTCCCATGGCCTTGAGATTGACTGGCTTCATGTCCAGAGAGTACAGAGAGAGAAAGCAATTACTGTATGTGCTTTCAGTTCCAGCATGCGCCCCATGTTTCTGGGGTAGACCTCAAGCATAGTTATATTTATTTTCTTAACTGATGCACTTTTTTAGGGTGGCTTACAATACAGATACAGAGAATTTACATTATGTGCAAGTAAATTATCAATTGCATATACAGTACAGTAGTAAAAAAGTTACAAAATGACAGTATTAATCCATTTTTTATAGCTTATTTTTAAGAAACTCAAAGTGATATGCAGTAGCATACACAATACCCAAGAAGCTCAGCTGAAAACTGACTTAGTGAAACTAAGAGTAAAACATAAGTGCATATCATTAGGTTTAGTACATGTATAGGACATGCACTAAAGGCAGAGTTTCCAAAGGATCTATGGAAGGTCTATATAGGTGCTACTGTATGTACACAAAAGCTTAATGGCCTATATTGTAAACTCTGATCTTAAGCAGACTAAGAACTGAAGTATCAAAGGTTAATTAAGTGTCCTATACATGAGCATAACAACATTAAAGACTATTTTAAATTTCATTGTGCACCAGTAGACAGGTAGAATATAGGATGGAAATTAGAAATGATGCAGAGTACTTTAAGTTAGCCCACAAGTTAAAGAATTATGGATATAATGAAGCCTCTTTCATGGCTTTGAACGTACTCTAGAAAATAAGGCATTACAGTACTCTGGTACTAATATTTGTGTTCATTCCAACATCACATTTGTAGCGCAAGGGTATTAACTCAGTGATTTTGTACAGGTTAAGGATGCTTGTGACATTTCTGACTTGTGCTTCATATGGCAACATCAAAAGTTCAAAAGAAACACCCAAGTTTCCAGCTTGATTGTTTGATTCACCTATATTAATAATTGCAATAATTGTCTTTGAAAATAACTTGTCACACTATAAAAATTGGTAGAACAAAATAAAAACAATGTGAGATAGTATGAACTAAAACAGTATACATACAGCACTGTGGAATACTGTACTTTGTGGCAGTAATACAAATATTACCTTCTGTTTGTAAAGAAATCTTCCTTGAGGAGGTACTGTATCAGAAGGTAATCCAGGTCTAAATGCTACTGATTTCTGTGGGTACTGCATTCCACTACTGAGGTGTAAGAGTAGAGAATTTGCAGGCTCTGGATATGAGAGAATGGAGAGGGAAAAACAAATTCTGGCTAAACATGAGAAGGAGAGGAGGAGTGAAGGGAGAAATGCGAGTTTAAAGAAGTGCAGACTGGTAGAAATGTCATTTATATGTTTTCTAAGTTTTATAGTATGTTACAGTATATATAGACAGTTTAGAAATTCCAGCATCATCTAATATTTTCAATGATTATGGTGTTCTACCATGTATTATACTAATTGTTACTAGTGAAAAATTAGATTATAAAAATTCCCTTACCATCAGTTATGTTGTTTGTCAACTATGCCGTTACAGTATTGTGTAAGATGGTTTTGGTATCTGCTCTTTGTTACATATCATCACAATAAACAATTTAATAACTCAATTTTAAGCACTTAGATGATGAATAGATAAACAATAAATATTCTGTCTTGTTTATTTTTTATTTAGCTCCATCTTCTTTCTCTCCCTCTACTATGTAAGAAAAGAGTGCTCAAAATACAAATTCATATTTAAAAGGGAAATGACCACATATTAAATTCTCCACTTTGCAATTTTAAAATCTTCAGGGGGACTAGTTCTGCCAAAATTTAAATTTTATTTTTACACCTTTGTTTGCGATCACTGTCTGTTTGGTTTAATCCTGACATTCCTGTATCTTGGCATCCACTGGAAGAAAGTCTGGGTTCTCCATATGGACTTCAAGATCTAATTTATTTTAGCTTTCCCCTTAGACATTGTAGATTGCATTTTGGCCCCATTTTTATTAAATTAATTACAAATTGGCATTTGGTTAAAAGACTCACAAAATCCCAGAAAACCTGGCATTCTTGCCCTTCTTTTTTTCCATAATTATACACTCCTTACAGGTATTTGCCCTTTCTTTGTTTCATTTTGGGGTGTTGAAAGTATTCACACTCAAGCAGAGGTTTTAATGAGGGTGGCTTTTCCTGTAATCTCAGTAAGAGCTACCTGGCTCCTCCTCTTTTTTTACTTGGGTTTCCATTATGCAGTTTGTGCCCATGGCACAATCTGCTTTAATTTAGGTTCAAGGAAACCCTCACCAGAATAAGGAACTTAATGCTAATGGAGAAATGTATTTATATCATTTTGCCTGCAAATTTCATTAAACAGGTAGCACAGCTGTCCAAAACAACTAAATAGAAAATATGCGTGTTTTACAATATCCCAGATTGTTAAACCTTGCCTTTTCTGTCTCTGTGTGTGTGCTTTTAATAGGCAGATAAATGGCAGAAATTGTGCCAACATTGTCCCATGATTGTTGTTGTGCTGAACCCATCTAATTTTGCCCATTACTATAACATTGACCCAATTCATTAAATCTTAATCATTAGAACTAAAACTGCAGGGTCATGTACATTAGAACATGTAGAAATTGCATACTTGCTAGACTTGTAGAATAGAAGAATAAGAGATTAGATTAAAAATCAACAGCAGTAACAGGTACATACAAATCATATAGTATGTTATGGTATATTTTGAGTTTCTCATAAAAATATGACATTAAAAGTGTATCTAATGAAATCAAGAGATGTTATGTAAAATTATACACACACTTGCACACACACTTGCATGATCAAATCTAGAATATAATATCCAACTTTTAGTCACCATGTTACAGGAAAGATATTGCTGTTCTGGCCTAACTACAGAGAACAGTAACTAATTGTATTCCCAAATTCTAAGGAATATGCTACTCTGACAGGTAGCAGAGTAGCATATTGAACAGAGAAAACCGCTTGATTCAAATATTCAAAATTCTCAAAGGTTTTTGACAAAGTCAATCCACAGGATGCCATCTTCTTAATCAACAGTAAAACGCAATGCAGAGGACGCAAATGGAAACTAATGGGAAGTGTGTTTCAAACTGAAAGGACAATTTATTTACAAAGGGGTTTTGGAGTCTTGGACAGGCTATTCATCTATGTTATTGAAGTAGATACTTTGGCTTCTTTGTAGAGAGCTGAATGAGATCATTGGATCATTTAGATAACTACTAATAACCAAATGAGCTAGATGGTTTGAATGACCTCTTCTGCCTTGCAAACAATCTTGTGTTCTCATGTTCTAACACGGTTATGTACAGCATGACAATGTAGTATTTTTATACAATCACGCACATTCATGAACTCACATACCAGATAATGAAGATGGAAAATTGCCTTCATTTTTATGTCTGACTACTTTTGCTTTAAATCACCCTGTAAATCACTTTTAAATCACCTTTTTTGTTATTAAAGACACTGATCACAACATAAACAGATATAGAAAGAATCCAACCTAATTGTATTTTTTGTTAGATAAAGGCCAAAAATGAACCATTTTTTCAACTGCATTTCACCCCCAGAACCAATGTCTACCCAAACTTACAGTACTTACTGTCATTACAAGAGCAGTTCTCTCAGTGCTGTGCCATATACAAATAAAAAACATGCCTTCTTTACAAACATCATTTACATATTTTTAAACTCTAATAAGGTCTGATATTTGCCAGAGTGGGGTTTCCATTTTCTATTACAAAACTGAATGGAAACAAATTAACAAAAGGACACACTTTCTTTTTTACAGTTTCATTCGTGTTTACTGCAGTTGTACAACATATGTTTTACTTTGAAGGAAGGTAAAATATTCCACTACTTCACCAAATTGTCACGGACTTCAAGTGTTACAGTAAAGCTTCTTTGGCAACACACTTGTCACGCATCGGGCACTTTTATGGGGTCTTACTGAAAAGATTCTCTCGTTGAAACTTGACTACCAATTGGAAGCAATTGGGGAAAATGTAGTTCTCAGTTGACAATTAGAAGTGCCTCAAGACAATATTGATGCTTACATTATTTTCAAAAGGCTCATTTTGTGACTCATAAATAATAATTTACTGCATTATCCTTTCTGTAAACCTTAAAATAAAATAGCATTTTATAGTTAATAAAATAAGAACTTAAAATGCTTTAGGATAATGTAAACTGAATGTTCACAAAACTAATCTCTTAAGACATTCTTTTTATTGATATTACTACTATATATCTGTCCTGCAGATCATTGATGATTTTAGTGTATTTTATTGAAATTTGACTGCATCTTTATGTTATTGAAACCCCCAGAATTTTGAACATTTCTGAACTCTCTTGAGACCTCTTGCAGAGATGGCTAGAGAATTTCAAAATTCACCTTTTATCAAATCTATATTTTTATTCAGGATGACTGTGTCCATTGATTACTTTGAAAATCTTGGAAAAGACATTTAAAGTGGTAAATATAATGGGGTTTGTTTTCTGTGAGTTTTGTGAGGGTTACTACTTCTTTGTTGTGTGGTTAACCAGAGAAGTAAAGAAGAAATCTATCTCATACTGTATGTGACTTTTTCATCTAAAGAGAATGGCCTAAGTTTTGCTTTTTAAAAATTTAACACCATATGATTGTACTCTATGTTATGTGTCTTAGCTTAAACCTCAAAAGAACTGGGACCCGGTTTGTATAACTTGGATGCAAGGGACAGGAACAATAGACAAAGCCAATGTCCTCCCTCAAGAGAGATATTCAGAATAAAACTAGTGCTAAAAGAAATCTAGTTAAATGAGTGCTAGCTCAAGCACTATAAAGTAGGCAGGGGAATCTATGGCCAGTTATGAGTCACTAACATGTATTATGAATGGAGATAAAATAAAATAGCTTAAGGTCTTCTGCATTCTGCAGTAATATTGAGGACATGCCACACCACATGAAAATCAAGAGCACCTTTAACACTTTTTTTAAATTTAGCAACAGAAAGCATTATTAAAATGTTTAATGTTAAAGACTAGCTGGATTTCTGTTACAGTACTTGGACTGTTTCATCTGTGCTTTTGCCTGCCTTTCTGTATGTAGGAGTTGTTCCTTTCTATTTTATTAACGATTGCAAGCTCCCAGGATGTGCTTCAACCCTTGCTAGGAAAAAGTGGCTTTTTATAATAACAAATGGGACAGTGCAAGCTATGTTTATGTGCATGACAAAATTAGAAATATGTACTGTAACACTAACATGACACTAACTAACATGACAAGTTTGTCTTTATTGTCTTATTCAAATGAGTAATATTCACTTCTTGTTTTTTAGTTGTTCTCACTCTTAGCAGGTTCTGAATATTAACGAAATTATACAACGTTATCAGATATTTGTGGAGTATTAAGTATAGTTATAATTATATCACTGTCTTAGTTGCAGTCTTTAAAGAATCGCCATTTGATTTTGAAAGCTGAGATTTCATGTCACGCTCTTTTGCTAGTAGTAGCAATTAGAATTAAATTTAAATAGATATAATCTTAATCTGCAAAGCTGCAAAAAAGGAATCATTTGCAACAAAGACTCTTGGATAAACAGAATTTTTATGAAACTCCTGCTGTTATGTTAATCTATGCTCTTGTCACTCATTAAACAGGTGAAAATACATTCCCCTGTATTTTTCACTGATGCTCCAGTAACCTGAAATCACAATTTACAGCTGACTGAGTAAAGATCACAGTGGAAGCAACAGTGAAAGTAACCAGAAGTAATGAGACAGTATTGAACCAACATGCAATATACAGTGCAGTAGGCTGCTGTATCTCCGTTTGTCAGCATGTACCTGCAGTAATGGGCACATATTGCCCACATTTTATTTCAGTCAGGGACAACAGACATCACATTAACTGCCCAAGAAAGGAGATCTGGATTTGGGAACCTCGAATACAATATGTACAGTACCTCATCTGAGCTTTCAGTGTGCAGTACATATATTTTTTCTGAAACAAATAAAGAATAGTTATATTATATATTGCTTTACTGTATATACATTATATATAGGTTAAATGATCACTGCATTAATCAATTTAATTATAATTAATTAAATTAATATTGATTAGCATCTTAAAAAATGTGTGATTATAGCATCTTAAAGTAACCTGTTCCTAAAGCAACCAATATGCATTATGTAGTTCAGGTGGGGAGCTGCGTCAGCATGTGCAGGCTGCAAAGGAACAAGTAATAGGTTTATTCCATGCTGAAAAAAGAAGAAAGAAAACATGTGTTGGCCGTGGAACCTTCTTGACACCTGAAGAAGGCTCCACGGCCGAAACGTTGTGTTTTCTTTCTTCTTTTTTCAGCAGGGAATAAACCTATTACTTGTTCCAATATGCATTATGTTAACCAGTCAAATCAAATTGACTCATTGTCAGGTGTTCAACATTGGAATTACATGATTGTTTGTCTCTAAACATCCAGTGAGCTAAAAAACCTGCTTTTGTGCTTCAGATTTTATCGGGATTATCTGTTTAAAACAAAATAGCCAATAGCAGATTGCCATTGAAATGTGAAAATTCCTTATGTTTGTCATGAGAAAGAAATCCCATCCAGGATACAATAATCAAACCATTGCACCTTATCAGAGACTAAAGTTACTTTCTGTTTTTTAAAGTCATTGGCTTTGTGCTGTGCAACTAGTGTGACTATCTGTAAAGTCCTTTACTCATATGATTGGCTATATTAGGTTTTGGCATGGTTCATGGCTTTGGTCCTTTGAAATGTCTTTGGATCTTCATGGCATGGCAATATACAAAACCCCAAAGCTGCCATTGTGCTGTAGCATTTGATGACAAACTTGTATTTGGTCCTTGATGAAGATGTATTAAACCTTACTTTTAAAAAGGGTTATTTTCCCCACCACTGGTTTTTATTAACTGTTCTTGTTACTTTTGTTTTTATTTGCCTTTAATTCTAACCTTTCTCATGGTTGAGGTCATGAACCTTTAACATAAAGCATTTTCACTCCCATTGAAATGGCACAAGGTATCCATCTGTCAGCATTGCATATGTGAGGAAAATTAAAGGTTTTCACTCACCCTTAAACTTATTCTCATTCTTTTTCCTTTTCTTATTCTTACTTTTGTGATGGTAAAAATCACATCCAGAGTGACACGTTTTTAAATGTATTTACGTTTACACAGATCTCCAAAAGGCTAATAAGAATGTTCTGAAATCCAAGCAAAAGAGAGTATATTTGAACAATTCCATGCTGATTAAAAGTGTTTGAAATATACTGCATCAGTATGAACTGAGACATCTCAGATTTCCCTCTATTCCAAACATTGTAGAAGGATAAGCATGTTGTGTTTATCTAAATAAATCAGTTTATTCAAATTTATCATATGAATCAGAACTTCAGACAAACCCTCATAGTGTTGTGCAGTTTGGTGAGTAAACAAATTATATACGAATCGACCTGCTTGGCACAGGGAACAACAGCTTAGGTGTAAGGACAAGGTTAACAGTTATATAGTTAAGTGTAATGGCATTATACTTAGTCAGGAAGTTTTCAAAGTGCTTTTCACCTTTCTCTGTGCTTTGATGTAGAAAACCTGAATTATTTCAAGTTTGAACAATTTATTTAAATGTTCAGCAATTTAACTATAACTAACAGATTAATTTTTATTAATACTAATACTAAGGAGAGGAGAGGAGCCACTTCCACTAGTTGAAGGGCAGCCCCCACTATAGTGTGATACAGTACATGGCTGCGTTTGTGTAGCTACAGCCTCACTGCATAGCCGGTGCAAAAGTGAGAAAGGGAATATTTAAGTATACACTCAATGTAGTACCATGGGATCTTGAATGACCACTTTATCAACAACTTCATATCGGAAGAACAGTACCTCCTACAGTAAAGTGTTCCATCATACTGGGGCACAGGTTCAGAAACTCCAGTTCAGAAAGAGTACATTCACCTACGACACAGTTATGCATTTAATCTAAACATGTCATGTCTCAAGTACTGTACGCCAATAAAAACCTAATAGAATATAATAATATTCATTTATCATCTTTTTTAGGTGACGATAAGTTATTTCACAGTTATGTTCACAATGAATACATTAAATTCAATTTTTGATTAGAATCATCTTTACAGCTAAGGCAGGTGACTTTTAATACATAACTCTTGATGATAAAAAATATGATTAATATGAAGCTTTGCATTCAGGATTGATAAAGAAGTGATAATTATAGTTGATTTTTTCTTATTCTCTTTGTGTGGAAGATTTTAAGATCCTGAAAGGGGGTTGGAGACTGATCCAGTCTCTCCTGACAGCAGTCCATGGCAGGACACATACTATACACGGGCAATGTAGTGTTGCCAATGGAATTAGGCAGCATGCCTTTGAAAGGCGGGAAGAAATCAGAGACCCTGGAAAAAACCTACACAAAAGTGGTATAACATTTAAAGTCCACACAGAAGGTGCCACAATCTGGAATCAAACCCAGGATCCAAGGGTTTTAAGGCAACACTGCAACGTGCCATGTCGCTATGCTGCCATTTCTCAGTATCATTCTGGTTCACAATATTTATATCTCTTTTAATAAAAAACGGGGAAGTGTAATCAGAATGGCAAACACAACAGTTTTGAAATAAACATTTGTGTGTTGTTTCAGCTGTTATTGTTTACTTCAAATCAACAGTCAAGAGTAAATTCCATGTCTCAAGCAGTTTTTTAATTATGAAACCTGAGCCCTCAGCGTGCAGTACTGTACCTGCTTAAAAACAGAGACGACTTATTCTGCAGTTCCTCAGCTCAAAACTCAGCTCAAAAAATACTGTGTTTTTTCAACATCTCCACAATGGGTTAAAAATAAAAAAGGACACAAATTTAGTTGCTAACAAATATTATAAGCTAATGAATGTTAGCAGTCTTCCAATATCAAACATATCAAAGGCTGTAGTGGGTTTCTCTGACTTTTATTTTTTACTTGAAATCATCAGAGACAAAAACATCAGGTACTATATAAGGAATATGAGTGTACACACTGAAGGATAAAAAGTGGCAAGGGGGAGAATTAAAATAATTCTAAAAAAGAATCTGTTTATGCTGTCACAAGTTTTAGAGGAAGAAAATGTATTCTTCCTATCTGCATTACATCAGGATTACTGTCAGTGAGATGTTATAATTGATTGTTTAAATGTTCAAAATAATGGATTTCTTAAACAAAATAATTGCGGTGCATGGTGCATGAGTTTCTCTGATCACTGTTGCTTGCAACTCTGATGTAAAAAGCCAAAATTGGCAAGAAAATGAGGTCTCCAGGTGTACCCTTTATATGCAGTTTAAAGGGTATCTTTTTAAGGGAGATCCTGTGGTCGCAACTAATTAGCTGCTCCGGTTTGCAGCAGGGATTTGCTTTACAGCAGTCGCAAATATCATGGGACTATACAGTATACATTTCTCAATCAGTGCATGTGTCACCTTTGTTTTTTCAGTGAAGGCTCAGGGTTACATACACATCATTATCTAGGTTTTAAAACATAAATCAAGGGATTGGTTTGGAATATCTGAGACTGGCCCAAAGATACTCTGTATTTTCTTGTTTTATGAAAACTGTTGGAGGTGAGACCAGTGCTACTCCTATTATAACAGAAGTGAGGGACTATTTCAAAGAGTTACTCTCATTGTTACCATTGATATATCAAAATTATACAGATTCAAATCTCCCCTAAAGTTGCTACAATGTGACATATATACACTAGTTACTGAAGAATATTCTTTATAGAATACTCTTAATAGAAAGGTGTAGAAATAATTTCATTCCTATTATTATGGTTTGTTTTTAATTTAATTTAGCACATTTGTGTTCAGTTTAGTTTTTTGATGTCCCTTTAATGTTTCTTTAAATTAAACCATGGTCATACATTTATAAGGTTTTTTTTTTTTTTAAAAATACATTTACACTACTACCTTTAATCAAATTTAACATAAAAAATCTGCCAAGATTAATTCTAATCAAGCTGGCATGAAATGGTGTACATACAGTGTGTACTCACTGAGCAAAACAATAGGAATCCCCCTTGTTAAGATTAAGATTGGAGAGATGAAAACCCAGAGTGTATCAGACCAAATGGCCACTAGATGGTGGAGGTATTCAGACTCCTGCTGCAGTTCTGAAATGGCAGGTCAGCTCTTCCAACAGTGGGTTAAACCAGAGGCAAAATGGAACAGCTGAGGAACAGTGAATGGTTTCTCTTCATAAAAAAGGAGTTCTGCCACAGTTTGGAAGGCTTGAGTGAATGGATAGGTTTTTAATAACAATATGTGATTAGACAAAGAAGTTGGTGAAAACACTTTGTATAGTAGACGTCTGAGGTACTGTACCTCCTGGATGACAATAGCAGTCACTACAGTAACAGGCTTGGACCATAATAAATGTTCACAGGATAGAAAAGTGGTTTGAGGGGATTACTTACTGTTTCTGGCCCCTTTTCTCTTGGACTGTGAAGAGTGAATGAACATTTTCCTTTGTGTTAGGACAGCTGAATAAGGGAAGTCATGAGGCTGTTCTAAATTTACACAGGAACATTTCCTCCACCACCAAAATAACTCATCACATTCTAGGTTCTCAATCTTCTGTAGCTAAAGTTATGAGCTCAGAATGTCCTGTATGATTACACGAGACTGAATTGCTTGTCAAGTCCACTATGTTCTGTTTTCAACCAGATGGTGACCAGAGCATTATTTGGGTCAGGGATGGCAAAAGAAGTGTGTCTAATGTTCCTCATGATAATCATGGATTGCATGCCACTGAGATATTCTATTTGACTGGTTGCGAACTGGTTGTTTTTCAGCAGAAGAAAGTTTAATTAGAAATGAAGTGGCAAGAATGAAAGTGGGGCATTTTAGTTTGTAGCCAAATCAAAACAAATGTTATTGTAATGAGTGTTTTGATGTTTTATAACAAGCTTCTAGAAATTTTAGATGAACTGAAGCAAACAAGCTCTAGATGAAGCTGAGAGAAAATATGGATGGTTTTAACAAATCTTGATGGAGAAAATCAGTGAGTATAGGTGTATGATCATGTTTTCAGAATATTAAAACCTGAAAACATATCAGTGTTATTGCATTATTATACCTTAATCTATACTCTCTATACATACAGTATTTTCACTGTACACTTGTTGCTATTTTGTCCTTCGTTTTATCAGCACCTGTCATGGATAAATATGGACATTCCCAAAAGCTGGTAGTGAGGCGTCAAGTTAAAATGTATTGGAAATGTTTTGCTTTACCTTAGCAGTTGAATAAACCTTTGTCTAATAAATTACAAACTAAAAAGCCAATTGAGAGACAAATTGTGACTTTTGTATCATCTTAATAAGCAAAACATTTTTTTCGATTACATTTTCATTGCAACGTTCACAAAATAAATAATAATCTGTCCTGCAACTGATATCCGAAGTCCTGCATTCACAACCTGAATAATGGGTTTCACCAAGAGATTATAGAGTTGGTCTCTTTCACATTTCATGTCTTGAGGCATTGGAATTGACAATGTTAGGGTTAATGGATGCAGTACAGGGAGGGAATTAATATCATCCCACAGGTCATGGAATTTGCTGCCATGATAGAAACTCATTTTATAATTTATTTATATATGTGTACACTATATATTCCCATGTGACTGTGACCTGCATTCAGGAAGCATAGTCAAATTGGACACTGCCATGACTGCCTTCCTGTGGGGCTTGCCATGATCTGAAAAAGCAGTGCTTTAGAGAGCCTGTTCTACAGATTTTTAATGAAGCCAAGACATCATATTTTTGCTTCTGACATTCACAGTAATGCAGTTAGGAACATCAGCTAATGTTTAAAATGCTGTGGAATGTAGATATCATTCATCAGATGACTCAGATTTCTGAATTGATTATTGCAGCACTTATTTAATTGTGGATGACAAACTCCTAATTATCTTTCTATTGGGACACTCAGTGTTTTTCCTTATGTGTGTGATTTCTAATTTATCATTGCCTAAGAATTCCTACAGAGCAAATATATTTGTGAGTGAGCAGATATTTACTTTGGACTAAAGAGTCATTAGTTTACCGTTATAGATGCTTTTATGCACTTTTTAAGAGGAAAATTTGAGAATAGTTTTGTATTAAAGCACTACTAATCTCATTTGTCTTCAAATGCATTGTTCAATTTCTAACACAATGCTTGTTATTAAAGAAAAATGTATGTTTTTTTTTATTTTTTACTGAATAGGGAAACCTGCCAAGGCTATGATGGCCAATGAACATATCTAACTTGACTGAGATAAATTTCAGAGCTGAAAGATTTTGCTGTTCCTGCGTCCTAGTGAGAAGAACAGACAGGATCAGCAGCTTTTTTATTAATTTATGTTGTAATAAGTCTTTTAGAGGGACAACATTCCTCCAGTAACATGCATTACATGGCTTCAATGGATCATCATATACTATAGATTTCATGGCATTCAGAAATTTAAATTGTTGTTTCTCATAGATATACTATAAAGTCATATTCCTGTGGAGCCCATACTTATTATTGCATGTTTATCACATATTCTAACTGTACACACAGTGTAACTGCTCCCTTTAACATGAAGATGGAAGGATTAATAACCTTTAATTTGAGATTTATAAGAATGTCAAATATGAAGGGCTTCACTTTGCTGAAAATCATTTACCACTAATTTAACATTAGGTAGTAATGAGAACTATAATCATAAAGGATGTGGTAAACAGCACACAACTCCAGTGTCTTGGGTTTGATTCCAACATTAGACACCTGATTATGTGGAGTTTGTACAGTACATTCTCCCTATATTTGCATGGCTTACTTTTAATGTGCAGTTGTCCTCTCAGTTTTTATAGGCATTCAAGAACATACAGTAGAAAAGGTTACAAGTGAGAGGAGGCCGTGACTCATCTACTGTATGTTCAAGTCTTCTACTGTATGTTTAAGTCTAAGAAGAAAATTAATTTTTCACTTGTCAATGAAACTTTTTTAAAAATGGGTAGGCAATATTCTAAATCAGATCTCTCTATTGCGTTGTTCAAATCTGAGATAGCATTCCTCCAATTAAATTCTACACTTTTAATGATAAATTCTAACTTTGTCTTGAACGTAAAAAATATATCTCTACACTCCAAGGTCATTTTCTTCAAGTTAGTGTTTACCAACATACGTATGTTTTTAGTTTATTTTTTTATTACATCCAGGTGGGGGCTTAGTCGTTTTATATTTCTACGTGAACTTTGACATCTTGTGCAAAGTATGCAACAGATTTAAAATAAAGATGTTTTTCGAGTTCTTTTCCGAGTACTTTCTGGAGTACTTGAACACAGAACTTGTATTGGAATGAGTTTATCATTTTTCTTGGCTCTGAAGATCTGGCACTCTTCCTTCACAGTCAAAATTTATATTATAAATATCACCATCATTACTTAGTACACTCAAATGCTTAGGCTTATTACATTTTAACAGATTTGAGCTATACTAGCTGGAAGATTCCTGCAAATTGTTATTACTAATAGCAATAGTTAGTCCTTACTATTAAGTCTTGAGCAATGCATAAACTTAAATTTAGTTGTGAATGATAACACCCTTTTTACAGTAAGTAAACAGAAGAACTTTTTTCTTCATGAATCATGAGGTCCATGGATTAACTTGTTACCTGCACCTCATGGAACTCAATGGGTCAAATGGCCTTTAATTTTAAGGTTTCTTACTTTTGAGTAAACTGTTCCTAAATAATTGTTTAAAATATCTGCAATCTCTTTTAGTAGCATTGAAAGGAACCATCTCTTAAAACAAAACTGTTTGTATTGTCTTTACTGAGAAAATTATCTCTTATTCTCGTTGGCAACCGTTAAATAATTGTTAGGTGGGAGAAGATTACCTGTGCCTTATTTGTCTACCTGTGACAAGACAGGAAGAGAAAACTAACAACTGACAAAAAGTGTGAATGTTTCTGGTGTTTTTATAACAACATAAAAAATGTCTTTGTTTTCATTAGCATAGCTAAAACAGCAAGGAGTCAAATGAAGCCGTGCTTCATCCGTAAACAGATACAAACCTGACATTTATCATTCTTATTAACCAACACCTGGTGACACAGGCCTAAAACTTAAGACATGTAAAATGCTGTACATGGCTGAGAATAAAATATTATAAAATTCAATGAAAACAAGGGTATAATTCAGAAATCTATAAACATGCTGTTTTCCAGGGCTTCTATTCTACCTTCATTTTATCCTGCCTTATATGAGGGTCACAGTGTCTGACTATGTACAAATATCACGTTTTATTATTTCTTTTCATTCTTTTATTTACCAATTCAGTTGATAATGTCCTTCACACACTGGGTCAGTTTTTTAAAAAGCGTTCTGCTGTTCTCTGCAACACATAAAGAGACTATTTTCATTCAGCAAAACCAGCAACATTCTGGTAGTTCTTTTGTTGTTCTTCAGTTTAGTGGATGAGCATATTTTTGCAAACATACCTCTTGCTTTTTGTTAAAAACAGCCTGCTACACATTGTAACTTTTAACTTTAGTGTCCTCCACGTGGGCAATATGGCTTAGTGTGACTGTCTGGGATTACATGTCAATGCAGTGCATTTTCTGTATAGGTTTAAATGAGGCTGCCTCAGCTATGGTTTCTCCAGTGAAGTGAGACTTTTATTTGATGCTTTCATTTACCTCTATCTATCATGAGAGTCTATTAGATTAAACTTCAGACACAGGGCTTGACTTCTAAATCTGGTTAGTCTATTTGCAATTCACCACCCCTACACACCAATCAGATGCTTTTAAATCTATTCATCCTTACCAGCAAGGAGATCACTTTACATTCTCTTTTCTGCTGAATACGGCTGGTTAGCAATACAAAGAGACTACCCCATGTACTGTAAGATAGGAAAAACAATCTGTGCAGATGGACTTGCAATATGGAAGATATGAGAGAAGAATTAAGCCACAGGAATTACTTTGTTTAAGTGTGATTTACTGTAAGTAGTTCAGAGAGTGTGAGAGTTATGCTTTTCCTCTTTTTAATCTTAGTAGAGAAACATCAAATATCTTTGTACTGTATGCTTAAAGAAATGAGTACCTCACCCTGCTGTTTATTGAAACACGTATTGCTTGGGAATTCATAGTCACAGTCAGCTTTTTTTACATTTTACAATTTGTACCTACAAAAAATATTGTGAAACAGTTAAGTGTATATGCCATTTTTTGTGTACTTACTGTAGTTTGACTTGGAAGAGAACTGACAGCAAGAAACACACAAATTGTCATCTAGGTTTATATTTGTCATGAAATACAAAATGATGAAGAAGTAAAAGCTAAAAGAGAAAGTTAGTGTCAAATGGTGATTATTGTCTACCAGAAACTTTATATAGTGAAGTGATGCCAGGTTCTAAATCCCGTAAGACAGAATGTGAAACTGGGCTTCAGCAGTGTAAACATTTTTGGTTTTCTTAGAAAAGCTCCTGTAAGGAAAAAAGACAGATGAGGGTGCCATTACTGTTTGAACTCAAAACACATATTCACTTACAGTCTGTGACACATCTTTGTTACCCATGGCACAGCACTGTCTTCTTGCCCATGCCTGTGTATTGATCATGTTTTCCCTGTGTGGGCAATTTAGAGTTGTATTTGTCACCTAAACCAGAGTTATCCCAACCTACCTGCTCCTCTCTTACAACCTTACATCTTTGAATTTAAAAAAATGCAAATGAGATGGGGCTGTTTAGGGTAGTATTTAGCAAGTATTTTATAATCCTCAATGAATAAGGACCTGGAAGCAGTGGCAATCTAAACCAATTAAGTGAACAACTGATTCAAATAAAATAATTGATTCCAGAATGGAATGCAAAACAAAAGCAACTGTGGTCCTCAAGAACCAGGAGTGGATATCAACATTATAGACATTTTACCTGTTTATACAATGTATGACAATCACTTAAAATAGGAATCATTCTTGTTCCTCTTCTTTTAACTCTTTTAAAAGCAATAATTGTTGTATGGAGACCAAATGTTAATATATTATTGTCACAGCTTAATAATGACATTGTGACCTAAACCTTAATTTATATGCTGGTTGTGTGAAAAGGCCAGATCATTAAGAGTATCATGCCTTCTGTAGTTGCTGCTTTTGCAAACTGGCATAAGAAGCAGATATTAAACAAATCAAGTTTATTTACTAAACTTCACATCAGAAACCCCCCTTTTTATTTGTGTAAAATTTAGAAAAACAGATCTTTTTGTTTTGTATCTTCCCAATTGGATCATTCGGTAAGATAGGTGTACTCATATCTGTATTATGTGGTTTATAGAATGCGTGAATTGTTTAGCACTTACCGTAAAAATTGTATTATCCAGTTTAACTCATATACTGTAGATTCTATGATGCCTTTGCATTTTGCTTCTTTTCTTTACCCTGGAGATTATTTCTAAAATATATAGTAGGTTATTCTGCATCCCCAGTTTTTTGAGACATTGTAGAATATACTGTCACAGATCACCTCTTTTTGTCTCTTCTTTGTTCTCTATACTGTACTGTATGTCATATTGTACTGCGCTCACTCATGTTCAAAGCCTTGGGCTGGTTATCACCTCAAAGCTGATTTGTATTAGCAGGATACATTGATAAAACTCCTAAACAGTATTTTAGTGTTACACAGAAACACCTTTTTTCAATGGATATAAAGCTTTTTATATGTTGGATTCACAAGCGTCTTTTCAGCTAAAGTTATATTTTATATTGTTTCTCTGTCTTTCTTTTGCTTAGGTATCCCAAAGGGATCTTTGTGTACTAATGTTCTGCAGCTCATCTATTTCTTCTCTGATTATGGTTCCCTGCCCGTTATCAATGGGCAGCTCTATGGCCTCTTTTATTACATGTTGGAACACAAGACGTTAAAGAAAGCACAGAGGTAAAAGAGCTTAGCAGAGCAAAGGCCTTCACATGTTCAATGAAACAGAACTTGTCAGTACTTGTTTTCCAACATCGGAGAGCTGAGTAGCAAGAGATTATTTAATGATTTCAAACAAACAAATCAAAAGATTGGTGAAGAACCCCATTCTGATATATTTTCAAACAGTCTTGCAGAGCACACACATACTAATACAGTAGTAAAGTGTAAGATTGTTTATTCCAGCCAGTCACAGATTGAAAGGATGCTATAGAACTACATTTTCAAAATTGTGTAGGTTCAAGTAAACAGCTCTCTCTATAAGTTCATCAGCCTGCATTTGAAGTTCTGAATTGTCTTAAAAAACAGCAGTGCAAGTGTTCAGTTCTGATCAATAATGCCAGTTATGATGAATACAGTTCAGCACTAGCTTAGCTCTTAGGGTGGTTACTTGGAGGGATTTTATCCACCCCTTCATGGCAGTAAAGGGAACATTACTGTACATCCCCTGAAGTGGAGCACAACAGCAAAACAAAACAGGAATTAATTTACTGATAGGATGAGAGATCCAAGTTCAATCCCAGAAGTCCATCATATTTCTTGACTCTTTGTTGGAGTGTGAAGAAAGCTGAATGGATTGCTGTAAAAAAGAGTCCAATAATGGCAGTTGAGAGAATAGATAAAAAAAGAGCAAAACAGTTTTTATTAGCAGGTATGGAGATCAGGGATAAATCTATCATTTACAGTCTAAGAAACACTTTCTGCAATGTTTAATCCCAGTCTGCAGACCATTTAATCTTATCACTTTAAAAGCTTCAACCTATGAAATAGTGTGAAATAATGGCATCTTTTTCTTCCCAGCTTTGCCAGAGGCAAATTTACTATTCAAAGTAAAAATGATTTGCTGTTTCTCAAAGGGTTTGTGTGTCACTCCTTCTTAACGTAGCTTAAGACTTTAGCTGTACCCATTTTCCCAATCCCCAAAGTGTTGTAGAAATACCAGATGGATAAAACATTTCCCTTTAGTGACAAAAACAACTGCTCAACTCTCCTAAACAAAATCTACACCAGTGCAAGTCATTGAGATACAATGGGTGGATATTACATAAAGCTGAAGCTGAAAAATATAATGTATGGAAAGAAATGTCTGCAATTTATGGGTTTAATTTTAATAATTAAGGATAGTACATGCACATTCACATGATAACCTCATTACCTTTACCAAATATTCCTAAAAATGCTAGGTAGTCTAATCATTGAAAATGATTTCACTTACTAAACTAAAATTACCCATAAATTAATAATTTGTGCATAATCATTTTTATTTCTTGTATTTCAAGAATCATTTACGAATGGGTAAATACTGTAACTTCTCTACAGCTATTATATATGCTACTGTATATAGTCGGTATGATTTTAGACCACCCTGTCATTTTGTACAATATTGTACAACTTGATGTTGTTTAAGGATTCCATTGCAAAGTGTATCATGGATATTGCTATTGAGTACTCTTTCAACTTTAATTTACAGTTCAGCATCTGCAGCCCCCAAATCTGGTATGGAACTCCTTTGGGCATTTAAAGAATATTAGATCTGCAAATATTAAATTTACACCTACCTATATACTGCAGGTAAAATGGAAGCTTAGTAAAGGAAATAAATGTTGTAATAGACTAAAAAAAGCCTGTGCTAGAGCCTCTGTTTCTCTAGGGCATATGTCACTACATTTAATTTAAAATATTAAATGAATATAACAGCTGGAGCTGCTAAGCTGGCACTTGTTTTTTTTTAATGCTCCTGACTGCTAGATTTATTTTCATGTTGCAGACTGAATGATTTGAAATCGTGTAAATGAGAAAGGATTGTGCCCTAACCCAACCTCTCTTAGAAATTGAATTTTCTATAATGTAAACAGAAAATCCCATACTGTAAGGGTGTCATTTACTTTCCAATCTGTGGTAGAATCTGAAAATAGAGCTGGTCCTACACGAGATGTTTATTTAGGAGTCTTTTTTTATTTTTGATCATCAGAGGAAATTGAATCATGTTCAAGCTTGTTAACTCTAACCTCAACCATTTAAGTGACATGCTCAAAACCTTATCACACCGAACTGAGACTTTATCTTTTATTCTAGACAGTTATAATTTACAGTATGTGAATTTCATATTTCATATCTTTTTTAATATTATGGTGACTTTTCTGTGGAAATGAAAATATGCAAGTAATGATGTACTTAAAACTTTTTGCCTCAAGAACAGTGCAAGCAAGCTCAGATCTCAGATAGATTTAAATATGTGAGTAATTATTTCAGTGTAATTTGCAAAGGCCTCTGGCCATGCCACTTAGTTATCTCACCTCGAAATACTGGGAATTTAGAAATCTTATGTCACTGCCTGTTGTTAACATCATTTGTATGAAGGACAGAAATGAATTGAAAAAGTCTTTTTATATCTATTGGTAACATTCATCATCCCACAACGAGAAAAAAACACAGGTTGTGACGCTTACATTCCAGAACATTTATAAAAATATAAGGCTAGATGGTAGAAGGCAAGGGGTATCATTATAAGCTGAAAATAACTTTTTTTTTTTTGCTTTGATAAGTGTTCACAAAACCATAGTGGGAGTATATGGAAGATCTCTCTGTCTAATATGGTTTGATCCTAACTAGTACTGTATGTGTTGGTCCTTTTAGATACCATTTTCTGACAGTATTTTTAAACTATTTTTGGCTTTCTTCTTCATTTGTTTGGGTTCTTGTGTTCACATAATAGGGTGACTATTACAGTACATGTCATATTGGGTGACTGCTTAAGATCTATTAAGGTATAGCTAGTGTCAGAAAAAGAGCTTGGAGATTTTCACAAAACCATTGAAGAAACTGACTTACCATAGTTTTATGTTTTGTTTCCCTTGCTTATTTGTTCTAACAGTATTCTAGCAACAACGCTCATTCAAAATACCTTCCTTTATCATGTTTGATCGATTTTCTTGATTTTTAGTTCAAGAGTTTGACTAATTATAATTCTGTGTATAATACACAGTTTTCATTGTGACATTCTTTGCTCATTATTAACCTCTGCTGGCATTTTCCTTTGAAAACCGTTAATATGATGCATGTCAAAAGTAGCAGCTAGTTTGCCTCTCAAGCACATTAAACAGCTTGTCACTTGTCCTGAAAACTAGAGGTTACTTGTCAACACAGAAGTAATCAGATGAAAGTTTTCTTTGTTTGCCACAAAATGTTAACTGTTTAATATACCAATTACATTTTATTAATCAGCTCAGAAGCAAGTCCTCTTTGTTTGCCACGTAATGATTGACCCTTTAATATGTCTATGGCATTTGGGTAGTTAGCTGAAGCACACATGATACAGGATTCATTAACTCATTTATATTATCTTACTTTAAAATAACACCTTTTTAAATGAGAATAAAAGGCAATGCGAAAAATACAACATATTTTTAGTGTATAGAAGTACACTTTGTTTCCAAAGCTTGTTGTCATGTTGATTTGTTTGTTACATTTGTACTGTATACTCAGATATGTTTGAAGTTGCTTTGCAAATGGAGCATATAAAAAACAATCATAATCAAACAGTATATAAGGAATTAAATAAAACTTCAATTATAAAAGGTGCTTGCATACAATATTCTTTTAGTAAACCATAAATAATGCAATTTAAAAATGATAAAGGGGAATTTAAACATTTAATAAAGATTTAAATGTTTTTGTTTTAAACTCAGGGCCAATTTCAAAGCAATCAATGTCATGGAGAAGAGCAAAGCCTTAAAGGAGGTCAGGTGACGAATAAAAGATCAAGGTTTCACGACACTGCAGATCTGAGGGGGTTTAAACAATGGAAGTCAAAAAGATTAAAAGAAACAGCTCTTTAATATACTTAATTGAATAAAGATACTCCTTTACCATAGAGTCAAGGTGATAACCCCATTCAATCATGGATCATGGGATTTATCTGGATTGCAATAAGCCAACAGAAACAGCTTAAAAGGGAGCTTTAGAGCCCCTTCATATTTATGTCTGTGCATATTAATACAAAAATGCAATTCAAGGATTGTAATGCAATGGCACTATAAAATAAGAATTGTGACATGCCTTTCAAAAACTGTTTGATGGCAATCAAAATCAGTCAGTCAATATATCATATATTATATCTCATATTTTCTTGTAAAAAAATACAGATGCCTGAAAGTATACCCTTGAAGATGAATTAAGAAAGTCTCCATGTGCAGTTCGCTCATGCCGATAGCTGACTGGCATTGCAGCTGGCTCCTTTCTTCATCTTGCAGTTGGTGAGTCCACACGATGGCCCCATGTTGCCATTTTGGGCAAAGCCCAGCCAGGTTACATGGGTAGCCCAGGCACCAGGCCCTTGATGGCGAACACCAGCCCCAGCCCTAGCTCCTAGCTCCAGAGGGGCTTGGATTCTCAGTATATCGACAAGGTTTTGGTAACCCTGTTGAGACTGGTTATTAAGGGACATAAGCATGTCTTTGGATACCCCAGTAAATCTGTGCATGTTTGTTTAAAAGTATATCACTAAAAACTTCAGCCCACAGTAAAACCATTAGTAACACAGTGATTTGACATAAAGATACATACTGTATGTTTTCGTTTTTCTTTACTCATTCACTAATTGTGGAATGAAAGTGAAAATCAGGGTTCAGAAACACCGCTACAGTACTAATGTTGCAAAATAATACAGCAGTTTTTGGTCATTGACCTGGTAAGGTATTGTTTTACCCCTTTCATGCATGGAGGAGGAAGCAATTGTATTTTAAAGAGGGTGTTTACATTACAGAGGTGTAATATTAGCTTCAAATGTGCTGACCTTGAAAAAGAACACATTTGTGAGAAGGTGCATTAAAATGTATTCTATCCATTAGATGGAATCTATTTCAGCTTATTTGCCTCTAAAATATTTACCATCTGTCTTTATTAACACTTAAAAAGAAAAGGAATGAGTTTTGTGGGCTTTCAGAATGCACTTCTGACTTATTTATTATTATTGGCTTTCTACATTTAACTACATTAAAAAGACTGTGCTGAGTTAAGAATGTTATACAATGAGGTGTAGGAAAATAAAGCTTGCAATTTCTTAATTTTATTTTTTAAATTTCATTTTTATTTTAGTCTTGATTCATTCCAAATAAATTCCCACATCACTATTATTAAATGATCATTAGAGTTTAAGTAAAGAGCTTTAGATGTTCTTAAGTATTCGTCGAAGATACTTTTTGATATTTGCACAATTCTAAAAGAGGCCAAAATAAATAGGTCTGAAAAACAAACACAAAAGGAACCATATACTAGATAAAGTGTTGTTACTTTTTATTCAAGTGAAAATACATGGAAATCCTTGAGTGGGGTAAGTACCTCAACACAAATCCAAAAAGAAAAAATATTTCTTGAAGGAATTACAGTGGTGAAAGACTAGTTCACTAGAACTTCATAAGCCCACAAAGGCTGAAGACATTTCTCAAAGAGCTTTTAACCAGCCTCACTCATTAAGGATGTGTATTGCTGTCAATCAGCAATAGCTGTGAACTGTAGGACTCAGGACAAAATCATGGCATGCCTCTGTGCTACAACAACTTGCTCTGCCATGGTAATGAACCGATGTGGTGTTAACAAGCTCCTGAACATGGACACGGTTATGACCAGGTCCTCCGCTTAACTCTCACAGCTGACCTCTGCTCCAGTGACCATGAGACCTCAAGCCTTTATCTTTATCCCAGGTGTCTCAAGTGAGACGCAAAGCGTGATTCGACTCCTTATCCAACTATGCACTTCAGTTACTGTAATAATTTAGCTCAGAGTGGAATAAAAAACTGAAGACCATGCAGCTTTTGGAGTGTGGCTGCTCCTCCCTTTAGTTTCAAGACTCTGTGGCCTACAGTATGTTGCATTGCCAACTCAACAGTTATGATAATTAAAGTTGTCTTTAAGAATTAAGGTTTTTGTTTCTGATTGTAAAATTTACAATCTATTTCACATTGCTGGTATAAGCACATACAGTATAATGTTGTCTTTGTTTTTATTATTTAAATCATTACATTGTGTTTATATGAGGCCTCACATCCAAAAAAATTACCTTACACACAACACTTCATGGTGTGTATGGTGTGCTGTTTATCAAACAAAATCCACTAAGCATAGGTAAAATATATTTTTCTTCATTCTTGTTTATAATTTTATTTTTTTTTCATTCTGCACATTGTTTAACTTATGCTGTTTGGTTGTTTTTTTTTAATTTACATTGCACTAACATCAAATATGATTTTACCCTACATTACAAACATTCTGCATTAAACCATATGGGGCATGGTCTACTCAAAATGCAATAAGAGAAAGAATTATGAAGCTTTTACAATGGCTTTTCAACTTTTTTTTAATATTCAGAATGTAAATCAATTCACTGGAACTGGACAAAAAAATTAGCTTTTCCAAAGCTAAAGGGTACACTGAAGATTTTCTAAAGCTACCTTAGGGCTGCTGTCTTAAAAGATAAGGGAATCAATGTAATTCTATAGACCTTTTGGTATAAAAGGGTATTATACAACCACACTGTCCACCCTGAACTCTTCCTGTCTCAATTTGTAAAGAGAAAAAGGATGAACTCTTTAATCCAGAACTGTGGAAAATGTTCCAGGGATGATTTTATTGATGGTCTTGGAAATGTCATTGAAGGTCACTATGATCTTGTGGGTTGGAGACATTTTGTATGTATCTGATTTTACACAGCCTCATGGATAAAAGGACTGGTCACACCTTATTTTAAGATTCTTCTGAGAAAATCAAACAGCACACTGTAGAAACATTGAAGGCACATAAGGACAGCCGATACATCAGTGAACTCTATAAAACAACTTCTTAAAAATCTACATGATAATTTATTCTCATGGTTACTTAAGAAGTTCAAGTGTTTTTTATTGATAGTTGTAGTGTATATTAAAACATATTTGTTAGCAATATATCAACTGAAAAGGAAAAAAATGATCCACAATTTTGTAGAAAAAAAAGCTGGTCTTAGACTAAAGTTACATTGAAAATAATTCCTTTGTGTGGTTAATAATAACCATGTTTCTACTGTTTCCTTCGATCCTGAACATTATAATTTTTTTTTATTTAGACCCTGCACCTGATAACAGAGGGCGAGTGCCTGCTTACAGCAATTTATTTTATAAATTGAGAAGAAATTCACTTCTTACAAATAATTGTTGTTGAGTACAAGCCCATTATAAATTCAGTTATTTATACACTTTGAGACTACTTCTACTTAGTCTAATATTTAGCACATGGCTAGCATTGGGTTTTTACAAATAGTGTTGCTCAATTATCTGATTTCATTTTGTGAAGCTGCTATATTGATCAGTAGAAAAAAATAATCAAGGGAATAGGTTCTCATTTGAACGGCCTGGATTGCATCAATTCACAGACAGGTTTGGATTGAATTCTTCACAAAATGTTTTTTGTGAAAGCTTGCAGATTTCTGACAATGGAGATCGTACAGTACCACTGTTTTTTATACCAGCCTCTATGTGTGGTTTTAACCGAATAAAAAATTAAACAAATAGAGTACATTGACTCCAACCAGAAATCATTTTAAAACATTTTGGAACTACAGAATTTCTCTTTTATGCCCAGACCTGGGAATCAACATTTGATACTTTACATTGGTTCATGCACCTTCACACTGCCATACAGTAGGTATACTCATGTTTCCTCAAAGACGAATGCTCTTTCAGTCCAAAAAAGAATTGTAATACATTCACTGTACATGTTGAGTCGTTGTTTTGTTAAAAGATGAATACCTGTGCAGTTAGATCAGTGCATCTGGCAGTAGTCAGGATGCAGTCGATTTTATACAAGCACCAATGAATATGTGCAAGTTATAGCCCTATGTTTATAATGATGGACTCCGATGCTTTACCACAGCTGTTGTACATTGATTGTTATTATGCTCTCAGCTTTGGCTTTGAACAGATACTGCCAATATGTCAGCATTAAAATCTAAGTGATTTTCCTTTTTTTCTGATTTAAGAACTTTGAGTTTAATACAACTCTATCAATAGAGCATTGAGGAAAAAAAGGCTTCGTCTGTAAGTCTCATTGCCACAGGTGTGCTGTATACTGTACCTCTGTTATACCTTAATAAGTGAAGAACAGGTATACTGGATACTGTATTTTAAAACTCTACTGTGTCACCTTCAAAAATCCTAAAATTGTAAGATGTTCACGGGAAAATGAGACAGATTTTATCTATATTTGTGATAAATGAATTCTCCAGACGCAGTTTTACAGCTAAAAGGTTATTTACTTAAGAGGGATTTTCTGTATGAGTAAAGGTCAGACTTTTTTCTTCTTTTTTTAGGATCACAGTGAAATTGCTTT
Organism: Lepisosteus oculatus; assembly: GCF_040954835.1. Taxonomy (NCBI): domain Eukaryota; kingdom Metazoa; phylum Chordata; class Actinopteri; order Semionotiformes; family Lepisosteidae; genus Lepisosteus; species Lepisosteus oculatus. The sequence continues at coordinate 30,830,684 of NC_090706.1, forward strand.
TGCCTTTTAGCAAATCTTCCAGGCAGGCAGTTACTCTCCTTACTGTTGACAAGGGCACTGGAAGGATGCAGGTTAGAGAAATAAACACAGGCAACAAGAATTTTGTTTCAAATTATATAAGGTTGCAGTACCACTTTTCTTTAACAGTTACAGTACATCAGGTGCGCTTTTGCTGTGTTTTTATTTGAGTGTGATCACTTTGGGTGGGGAATTAAATGTATGTTAAGTATTCTTCCTTCTTCCTTCATCCTTCCTTCTTATGCGAGTGGTTTAAAAGCCTGAAACATAAGAAATAAAGATACTTTCAACACCTGTGTACTTATATACTGTATGTAAGAAAGTATATACATATTGTATATGGGAATGACCTAATGAGTACTGTATATCTTTCTCAGTGTTTTTATTGAGAGAAAAAGGTGTATATCACAATAATGTTCCATTGTCCTAAGGTGTTTTAATAGTTAGTCTATAAAAATAAGTATTTACAGTACCTCATTTCCTCATTTGTTTCAACAGCCAAGAATACCAGCAAACACATACAGTAAATGCTGACTTTATTTTTTTTGTGTGGGGGCTGTATGCTGTTCTGGGGAAGAGGATCTCATGACTTTTCCGCTTCTGGGTGTCTGAAAGGTCTCCCTTCAAGCTTTTTCTGCTTCTTAAAAGCATCTGCTTCATTTTCCCCATGGGTGGTTTAATCATCAGAATTCCAGGGGAGGATGAGCTCCTTGAAAAATGGTATCAAGCTCCCCATAGTCAGTGCCTGCGTGTGTGTATGCATTTGTTCATGTCCCGCATGTTCTTTTCTCAGTGATTTATAAACATGCAAATAGCTGGAGAAGAAGATGGCTAATGGGGTGAGGGTTCAGCTTTCTTGTGCTTGGAACATGCAAATAACTACTTATGCAATCCCTTTAAAAACTTTGGGAGATACTGTAGAGGACCTGTGGAATTGTTAAAATCATAGTGAGGAACCCAACAAAGATTTGAGGATGCTAAATAAAAGAGATTGTATCAGATACCAATTTATCAGCTTTCCTTTCTTAGAGTTAAAGTTGTTATCCTTATAATGTAAAATAGTGAAGGAAGAGAATTTCTCATTTAAAATACCTACAAGTAAGTCACTTAAGATGGCGTAATTAGGATATGACAAAAAAAGAGCTGAGGGCACTACAGAGGGGTTAAAACCTCTTCAGCCAAAGAAGAGACTATATTGTGATTTGAAGCAAACTTTCTTAATAATAATACTACATAATGGTTGTGGTTTGACAGTCTTTACAGAAGGTGAAGAGATCACAACTGGTAATTGGAATGAATGCAGGGCTTGCATTAAGACAGGCAAAGGTGAAGTCTTACCACTGTAAAAGGATTTTACAATTAGCTTGTTGCACATTCTTGTTGAATTAAACTGTTAAGTGTAGCCCGTGCCATAAGAGTCTTGACCCTGCTGACATTTAATCTCACATGAACAGTAAGGGCTCTTAAGTCTATGAACAGTTCCTGGTAATGCTATATTTTAATTATCTGTCCATTCTAATTTTATAACTGAAGCCATCGTCTTAGTCCAATTCAAATGTTTTTAAATCCATGAAAAAGGATACAAATTTTAATTTCAAGTGAAAGAATGTTCTTTGTGTCTTTTGATGTGCAATCATGTTCATTTGAAAATTAATTAAAAAATGTGGTAAAAGATATAGGCTGTAATTTGTTAAGCAGAAATTATGGCAATAATGTTGTCTTCATGAAAGCAAAACTATTGTTGAAGGACAGGTAAAATATTAATGGAAATGCAAAAACAGCTTCCAGTGAATATTGCTTTCAATTGGCAGCATTCTTTTTTTCCTCTTACATCCTGGGCTATAGAAGAATTTGAATATTGATGATTGATTTGTTTGCTTGTTATATTAATTCTTGCTATTCCAATATCTTTCAAAGCAACACAGATCAAATAACAACATTACCACATTGCTAAAAGTGAAGGAAGATAATTCCGCATCTTTATTTTCATTTGTGGTTGAAACTGGAAAGAACAGATACATTTCTCAGTGATTTATAAACTTGATTTATTTTTTCTGTGTACTGATATATTTGTATATTGTTTTATTTCCTTAAAACAATATAACTACTGTACCCTTTAAAAATTGCACAATGACTTTATATTTTTACGTCTTAAATATTTTTAGTACAGTATGTTCCCGGTCTTATCATCAGTTTTATTACAAATTACACACTTAAGAAATGTGATAATTGTGTATCAGATTGTTAAATATTTGTAACTAAATCTCATTTGAGAAGTTCCAGAATAGCATTGATTTTCTGTTTGCCACAGCTCTGCTTCAAAATACAAGAACCATCTTTTGGATCGTTCTTTTTCTACTATAGAAAGTGACTGTATAAATTACATTCAGGAAACAAAGAACCAAAATAGTGTCTTGTAATATGTTAAACTGAAGAAAAAAACTCCCATCATAGTTAAGTGTTAAAGATATTTTCATAATTCCATAAAAGAGTCTCAAGAGGAGTCACATAAATGCTTAAATGACATAAACCATTATAATTAGCATATGACGTTTCTTAGATGAAACCTGCAAAAAGGCTGAGATTTTTTTCACTTTCCAAAATTACTCAATTAAGTCTTTGGTTTTAGGCAACAGTTCAACAAAGGGTGAAGGGTGCAATGAAAACAAAATAGATTAGTCAAATTCACCATGAGGAGCAGAGCCCAAACATAACTGATTTAAACAAAGTCAGGCCCATATTTTTCCTTAGAACTCAACAACCTAATAGGAAAGGCTTTTTTCACTTTCATACTAATGTCACTTCTGACCTTTATGAGCCCTCATATTGTACAGCATATAATGTAGAATCAATATACTGTATGAAATGTTGAAATCACATTTTTCTCTGCTTTTATGTAAAAAGAATGCAATGACCCAGTTCTGCACAGACTTTAAGCGCATTAAAGCACAATGAAAAGGTGCCTGGAATTCATAGCAAACCAAAATGTTTCAAGAGCACACTCAATCCTTCCCAGCTTTCAGTTCATGTTGAACAGCAAGAATCCTGTACTTGTCTGCTGAGTGCAGATGTCCTTTGAGAGAAGAAAGAAAATCAGCCTAGAGAAGAGCCTTCTGTTTTAGACATCAGGATTCTCCCAGCAGGAAAGTGAACATTGTGAACAATCAAAAAGTAGTGGAAATAAAACAGCAGGTGTTGAAATGTGTTATCACCTTGGGACTGGGCAGCAAGAATCCTTATCATTCTTTCTTCTTAAAGACATACTGTACAGAAAGACACTATGGATGATCAGAAAATATCTTATATAGGGCATAAAACTTAGGTCTGGGACACAGACAAACACTGCATGACTTTTGGTGCAGTGAGAGACCCGCTTTTTGTGTAATATCTGTCTGATAGGTATTTTGCAGGATGCTTTATAAATACATATACTGTATAAAAACGCTATTTTAGTTGCCAATAGGAACAACATTGAATGTATGAAGTAAACTATACAGTGTTTATTTACCCCTGTACTGTAGTTTATCTATTTGTAATGGTTTTCTGATGTTTTGCAAAATTGATAAATTCTTGCAATTTCTTGCAGTAGACTCCAGCAGGATAGAAAATCATTATAGCTGCTGCTTCATTTTCCATTGTGACAGCTTAGGAGTACTGTAATCAGTGTACTAGGGTACAGTATGCAGACTACAGAGTGGTGTATACCCTAGTATGCTGATAAGCCTCCACTGAGAAGACTAGCTTTCTGATCACACAGTGCTTGATGACAATCATAGAATCATGCTAACTTACATCCTGCAACTGCAACTGCAATAAAAGAAATTACTGAGAGTAATGTAAACAGTCAGTATGAAAGGTTGAGCCTGTAGCACTATACTGTAACTTCATTTTTAATAATCTCAAGCAACTGCCTACTGTACCTGAAAGGGTATTTAACACTCATACAATAAAGAATTTATTTTTGGACATCTTGGAGCTATGACTTTAGCTCACTTAGGTTTTAAGTTTTTAGGTTTTATTGCACACAAAATTATGAAATGTTGTTCATTATAAAAATTACTAAACAAATGTGTGTCAAGTTCCATTTGTGTAAACAACATGAGGAATCACTTGAGCTTTGTTTCTGTTTCATCATCTACCAGAAGTTGAAGATGCAGTAATTTTAGGAAAGTTGGAATTTGTATGATATGATAAACCAAATTAACAGAATTTAGGACTTGACTTAAGGTGCCATTCAGCAAAACCTGTTGTTGATTTATTTTGAGCTTGGGCTTGTCCGTTTTGTCAGTTGTTTGTAGAAGCACAGGCATTTTGTTTTCAATTTTATATGAAAAAAGAATAGAAACCATACATAAATACACAGTAGTAATCCAGTTTACGTGTTTAATATTGCATTGTGTAGGACATTTGCTGTTTCTTTTGCATACAATTATGTACAATTTTATAGGATGTTTTTTCTTGTAATCTGTAGTTGTAGATGCCTCAGTCACATGTGCACGTCTATCTAGAAAAAAAGCAGGTGTAATATGTATTCTCTTTTTTATCCAGAGGATTAACATTTAGAGCGCACATCAACAGCAATGAAAGTTCCAGGATTTCGAAATCATGTGTATTTGTTGATGTCTAAGAACACTTATAGGAAACCTTACAAAGATTTTGCGACGGTATAAATTGTTCTCTGTTTCTCAATTTTTAAATAAAATCCAGGAAAATGTGTGCATGTGCCTGTGTAATGCAATTACATTCTCTTGGTACATCAGATTACTACCAGTGTATTGTTATGGCAACAGTTTCATAGTGATTATTTCAAAGAATGATAATTATAAATTGAGGTTGCCTTGTGACAATTTCTTCTGGTAATTACATCATAAATGTCATAATGAACAACTAAATAGCTGGTGAGCTGACAGGCAATGAAGTTTCTAGGAGACACAGGTTATAGTGCAGCATGAAACTAGTATACAAAAATTTAAGCTCCATTAGTGGCTCTCAGAAAGATAAATGAGTCCTAGTATCAACATGCTCAGTGGTCCAGGCCTGTCAAATGTAATATATTGATTGCTATTTATGAGAGCAAGGATTCTTTGGAGATGATTAACCATTTTAGAAAAATGTCACCTCCCATCTTGGTTTGAAAAAAATATATAGCAAAGACATCAGATTTCCTGAAACATAAAAAGAAAATTCACATTCTCTATGGATGAATTGCCTTAAACATTTGCACAGGAATCCTCAGTTTTGCCATGTAAGATAGCATTACAAATATGACTATTATTATGACAATATTTAATTAATGAAGGACTCCCTCAGTCTCTCACACAGAAAATAACTTACAGTACATAAACGTTAATAAAGGTCAGTTCATGTCAGACAAAACATTTTCTAATTCTGTGATTTCAAAAGATCTTAATACTGAAATATGTCATTAAAAATACTTAAAACTGCCTGGAGTTCTTTGTTTTAGCTGTTTTATTTTAGTTCTCTTATAACCACTTGACCCATAGTTTTATCATTTTGGTTTAGAGTGCGCCATACTTTTTACACTTTAAAGTACATGCCAATCCTCACAATGTTGCACAAATGTTGTTGTTTTCTGTTGTGCCACATTACGGGTTTAGTGTCTTTTTCCCGGTATATTTCAACAAGGTCCTCTACTTACCCAGCATCAAGAGCAGAATCAGCATTATCTGTGATCATAAAGCAGAACTGCATTGTAAAATTCTCGGTGACCTGAACAGAGCCTGGCTTTTAAAAGCAATCTAATTCTGAATGGTTTTCAGCTTGCCCTCCAGGAAGGGAAAATGTATTTTAGTTTACCAATGAATACAAGGACATGACAGGCAGAGGAAAAGGCATACACCCTTTATTTAATAAGTCTTACTGAGATGATAAACACATTTTTATGATAAAAGTACAAAACACAGGAGCTCAAAGGAATATTTAAAATGTGAAAGACAATTTGCCAGCCTCATCTTGCCCATACAGTAGATTGCACTTGACCTACAGTATCAATGTGTTTCTTTTACATTCCCTATGCAAACAGAACTACTCAAAAAGTACTGCTTGCACAGTTGCATTCATACAGTTGCTTTATCTTACACTCTAAACCTTTTTTGAGTTCTGAATCAATTATTAAGAAAAGAAAGTGGAGTGTGATATTTGCTTTTCACAGGGTGCAGAATATTATATCTAATGGATATGGAGTCAAATAAAGATGAATGCAATGCCCAGTTGCCCAGATTCATAAAGGGAGTGAAACAGTTCTGCATTTACCTATCTAATTTAGAACATTTATTTGAAATTCTGTTTAAGGTAAAATATAGCATGTGATTCAATGACGTAATAAATAGTGCTGTTTGCAATGGCAAAAATACCTAAAAATGTATTTTATTACCTGGAGATAATTGGTAAATGTAATCTGGAATATCTAATACTAATTTCATGTGGAAAGTTGACCCCCAAATTCAGGGATCTCTTTTACTTTGTAGATGAATGTGACACAGCAGATCTAAAGGGTGCTAGGACCCTTCTTCCCTTGCAATAGGTTCTATTTATTCTCCAGAATCACTAGTGCATGCTCAGGCCAGAAACAGACAGTAGTATTGTGAGAGTGCCCTTTTTATTTCCGAGTGATTACAACATTGAACCCAATAGAAAATCATCTCCAAGGGACACACATTGCAGACCGGCATGTGTACCCCAGTTAAACCCCAGTTACCAAACAAATGTCCCACAAAAATAATGCATTCCAGCTGTTCTGTGCTCTGTGTAGTTCCTTGGCGGATCTTCTGCATCTTCTCCAGTTCTGACTGTCCTTAACAATGTGGTTTTCTCATGGTGTGTGGGTGGGTGGGGGGAGTTTATGTCGAAGTCTTCCTTAGCTTTGTTGGAGAAATCTTTCATCTTCACAGCCCTAACATGTTCTCTGTAGTGGTCTCTGAGTCTCCTTCCAGTTTCCCCAATGTAGATGGCTGGGCATTTACTGCAAGCGATTACAGTATGTGAGATTATCTGAGTGATAACTGACATCTTGTACCTTCATCAACCTTGTTTGCATTGGGGAAACAGGAAAGAGACTAGGAGAGCGCTTCAGAGAACATGTTAGGGCTGTGAAGATTAAAGATTTCTTCAAGCCCATAGTTTCTGATTTCACCTCTGACGGCCAAGATATCACTGATCTCTCCATCTGTGTTTTTAAAGTAGCATTTCTTAACTCCTATCACAGAAAGACATCAGAAACTAGAATTATCCTGAAACTTGGTTCACACCCTTCCCCCTTCTCTCAACGACAGACTTGTTTTCTTCCAATCCTCTCTGTTCATTTGTAGGTTTTGTTTCACCCCTGTCCTCACCTCTCTTGACCTCGCACCACCTGAGTGGCCACTCTGCCTCTCCCCTGCTCCTGCCTCCTCCTCTCTCCTGGCTTGTTTTCCCAAGCTATATTATCTTTGCTGACTGCCCTATCTCTCTTACACCCGAAGAAGGCTCCACAGCTGAAACACTGTGTTTTCTTTCTTCTCTTTTCAGCATGGAATAAACCTATTACTTTTTATTATTATTCCTTTTCTAATTTTGGTTATGTTCTTAATAAAACTTTGATAGTTCTCATATAAATAAAAAATGTCCCAAAAGCATATTTTTTTCTTAGAATCTTATATTATATTTTGTAAAATGCCGTTAGCAATCATTGCATTAATACCACATTACACACTAGCACTTAGCATTGACATTAGCCCTGTCAACCAGCTCCTTCTCACCAACATGTATCTAGAAACAGTCATTTGGAGAGAAGATCTGTTCATTTTGAAAACATAAATACAACTAGTAAAACATAAGGGAAAATAATACTCCATGGGCCTCTCCTTTGTCTTATGCAATGTAGAAACATACTTACAGGGCAAATTGTGTAAATGAGATTGGAAGCCCTGGACTCCAGAATAGCTTCACAGCCCTGGCAACGAACTTATATTAATGATTTCTGGCAAGTGGTTTTGCTGGATTGCTTGGATAGGGAATGGTTGTGGATAGTCTGATATCAACAAGATAAAACGTTGTTTTTTTTTGTGTCATGTGTTACATTGTTGAATTGGGTTGCATTAATATTCTAGTTTTTTTTTTAATTTCAGCTTAAACACACTTTACCCTTGAGTATTTTTCAAGAGAAGGCAGTCCATTTTCATGATGGCTAATCCATCCATGAATCCATTTTCTAACTGCTTTATTCAATACAGGAGCCAGCCTCATGAGCTAAAGGAGACCTCCCCCAGCCCAGGCAGCTGAGGTCCCTGCTGCAGGCAGGGAGGGCGATGATGTCACCGTATCCGAACTAGCTCCAACTAGACACAAACACACGCTCACACCAGGGGTAATTTTCCCAGAAGCCAATTAACCTATCAGTATTTTTAGGTTTTGGACTACCGGAGGAAGCTCATAGAAACACAGGGAGAACATACAGTACAAACTAAGATTTCACCCTAGGTCCAGAATTAAACCCAGGGCCCAAAGCTAACCACTGCACTACCATGCCTCACAAGTGAAGGCCAATATTGTGAACAATAGCAATTTGAAAAAGTCTTGCAGTTTTCTGTTGTTGCAGAAAACTACAGAAACAATTATCATTTCTTTGGGAGTTAATTCAAAATGTGCTCAACTCCAAAGGACTGTTAGTTTAGTATTGTGGTCTTAGTACTAACTTTGGATGTGTAGATGTGAAACTGGGATACTGTACGTGTCTGTGCATACTCTATGTAATTGTTGGTAACTTTCCCAGACATTAAAAAAATAATGTATATCTGATATGGAATACTAAAATGTTAATCATTATAAAAGATTTTCAGATGCATTAATGTAGCTGCACTTCAGAATCCTGAGTTTAGTTCTGTTTATTTTTGTCATTTGTTTGAGTGGAGTGTGCATTTTATCCATTTGTTTGCATAGTTTTTCACTGGGTATTTTGGTTTCTTCTCATTTTCTACAGAGACTCTGGATGGGTTTGATTGGTTACTCTAAATTGTCCCTATCTGTATGATCCTCACCAGCATAATTGGCTTTCTGATAACATGCTGTACTGTATGGATGGATAGGTGATATCAATCCAAATGTATACTCTGATCTGAAAAAGAATCACACATAACCAGTAGAATTCAGAATCAAAAACTGTCTTTGTATGCACTGAAATAATTTTTATTGTGTTACTAGTGTGTAACACATAATTAAATTAGTCTTTATCAACATATACATTTATGTACTGTATAAGCTGACGCAGCTACTCACCTGAACTACATTTATGTAATGTATGTTTTATAATGTGCAAATTGAATGTTCAGCCTGAGATTCAAACCCCAAGGACTGTATTTGGGGTGCTTGTACTGTACGTATCAGTAGGCTAATATTTTAGTGATATGGAAATCCACGGTTATCACTGTCAATCTTGTTTGTCACTGGTCACCTCTGACCATAGTCTGATTGTTGAGTAATCACCTTTTGAGATATTTTCAATTTCTTATACAGTAGGTGTATGACACATTAGCAGTTGATCTCTTAGTTACATTTGTGCTTTTAAAAACATATGTACACATTGCAGGCATTTCCTTTCATGCCCTTTTCAAACAGATAAATCATTGCTGAAGACCATTCAAAGCATCTCTGGGGCATAAGGCTTATATAAGTCTCAGCCTACACATGCCATGGCATACTGTATACTGTGGATACTTTTTCAATAGTAGTGGATCATTGTACACCTACTTTATTTCCCAATAATTCCTATTAAGGTGACCAAAGTCTGTTCTTTCAGGCAATCCCTTAGTCTTAAGTGGTCATTAAATGCTGGTTTGACAGTATTTCAGATATGAACTATAGAATATCTGCCTGGTTGGCACTGTGCTTAAGTACTCTTTTTTTTGCTTGACATTTTTATGGGTTGTACTTAAAACTGCTCACCTAGGAATATTTGTAGATGTTGCCGGTAGGGGTACTGACAATTCATGGAGAACTGATTAACAAGCTGTTGTTAAAATAATATGTATGCCCATTTTTCTGTATGCTAATGACATTTCCCAGATGTCAATGTTTCATTAGGAGATGTTTTAAATGTGCACATTAATCATCAGGCAGTGCATCATAACTTTGGGAATCCACGTTCATGTCCATGGATGGCATACATTGAAAAATGGGTTGCACATCACTAAGGAGTCTCAAATTTGTATATGCCATAGAAGGTACCCGTTTTACTTAAAATGTCTCAGCTGTGCTGCAGAACCATATGGAGCTTTAGAAAACAGTCATGTGTTCCAGCAAAACACATTTAGTGACCTCCCATTTGTCTGACTGATTATCTGATTTTTGGGCAAAATAATGTGTCCATACAGTACATGCATGGATAAAAGGGTTTCCTTTTACATACCAGATTTATGGAATATTTTTGCACGATATACAAGGGCTGTTTATAAACTATATGTCCTTTAAAATCAATCTAAAGAAACGCATCCATGAGCACAACCTTTGTAAATGTCTGTTTATATAATTTGGTATGTACTGTATGTCCACATATTTTCCATTCTACAATTCTTGAACTGTCATGTATTTATAATTGATGTCAATTGTAGCACCAGGCTGTGCCTATAAATGTGTGGCACGATTATCAAATATAAGTAGAAATTACAATATAACAGCCTGCAGCTCAAGACAGAAAATATGTGCTTCACATTGAAATGTGAACCAAGAGACTTAGCCATGAAGATCATTTTCATAAAACAAGACCTGAGGGAAAGAAGACAAAGTGGTAATTGAAATGGATTACACCATCCCTTCAAATGGATCTTGAATCCATTACATTTGGCAAGGGCGAGGAGCTGAACTCAAATTATTTAGGGATTATTCTGAACCACAGATGAGTTTTTTTTCTAAATAATATTCTGAAAGAAAATTACTTTTGGATTACAACCCGTTACAGACTCACAAAACATTTGAAACTTTTTTAACTTATCCGCATGACTGTTCTTTAATATATTTTCAAAATCTGCAAGGCATATACAAATCATTTAATTTTCTGAGGATGTAATGATTAAGAGAATCTCGCTAAATAGATCTTTGATTAATGACCAACATTAGGTCAAATAAATACACCATACAAGAAAAAAAGATAGAAATATGTATTTCCTTTTTTTTAAGGATAAAATGTTGGAATGTGTAGTGTTTTGCATTCATACAGTTAGCGCAGTAATCACCGTATTTCACATGTGAAATGTAAAAATGTAAAAAGAATTTACTTTTTAAAGTGTAAGTGTGATAAATGAATTATTTTGGTCAAGATTATATTCAGATTCTGAAACTTTGCACAAATATTCTGAATCTTTGACAAAGAGCTGCTTCATTTTAATGCCTCATTTTAATGCAAAGAACAAATACAAATTTAATACGGTCATAGTATATAGCACTGCAATAGTGCTCTATAGAGTCTGATCTAATTTAATAAACCCACACAGTCAGACTTGCCAAGTGCAGGGCCATCCTTCCATTTTCAGGGCAGGTTCAGGTCAGGATTCAGGCACCTTTCTGGATCTGTACTCATATCCGACACAATTACAAAACCACTAAAGAACCACAGTATGCACATCTGGGTAAAATGGTGGATGCTTTCATTGAAGTATGGAGAGAATTAGAGTGTTATCCCTTGAGGACTCTGTAAAAGCAAAGCTTGGTTCACAGTATGCTAATCTGAGGCTTTCTGGAGGCCAGACAGAAGACCTAATTTGTTAGTATTATGTATCCAGAACTAAACTGACAGGAAGTGAGACCTTAGGGGATTTGAGAGGGTTTTCTCCTCTTCACTGATCTTTCCTCAGCACTGTGCCTGGATACAAGAACAACAAAGGATGTCACTTTTTGCCAAATTGTGAAGTAGTGCTGCATTAACAGCCAATGAGGTCACAACTAAGAATCCCACACTCATTTAACTTGAGATCTAATAGAACTTAATTTGAACAGCAGTCAAATGAGCTGAGAGGCTTTATACAGTATAACAAGCACAATAATTGCTAATTAATTAATAATTGCTTACACTTACAGTATATAGTGCTTTTCTGGACACTCCACTCAAAGCGCTTTACAGGTAATGGGGACTCCCCTCCACCACCACCAATGTGCAGCATCCACCTGATGCTGTACATTGAAGACTCATGAAGACTGGTAATATGAAGACTTTAAATGAAGACTCGTTAATAAATCTAGATAGTCCATATAAAGGATTGTAAAACTACAGGCATCTCTAAAGTTATGATACCAGGACAGCTTATTTTAAAACATGTATTTCATTTTACAATATTTTGTGGCACTTTCAAAATTGACATGTTGCAATTGCTAGTTCCCAGCTTATCAATACATTTAGAAATAATGTTCAGATGTGAACATGCTACAGTAATATGTACATGCATTCACAATTTGAATGGTAGGATATTTTGACAGTAGCCTGATGACATTTTTATCGACTCTGAATTGGATATGATTAAGTAGTAAAGCAACCACCTGTCAGAAATCATGAATTTTGTTTCCACATGCTGCAAACCTGACCTAAACAGATCATATAAATGACATTTGAACATTAAGAGATGATCCCCTGAGGGAAATTTGGTCTTACTGGCTTAATAGTGATGGAGTCATACAAATACAATCATTACATGACCATCATTACATTGTAACAGTTTAAATAGAACAGAGCTCTGCTGTTATAGTTCAGGTATAGTTAAAAGTGATGGGTTTCACAATTTCTGAGAATCTGGAAAATACTGAATCATATAGTAACTGACATATGGAAAATATGACACCCCTTTTAAAACAGGAAATAAGTGGGTGTCAAATGGGTATAAATACTGTATTTTTAAGTGCTCTGCTCTAGCAAGTTTGATTAAGGCTTTTTTTCCCTTGTATTCCTAGTTTTAATTTTCTTTTAGTTTAGAATTGTATATTTCTAAATATTATATGTTTGTTCATTATAATTACTGAACTTAAGTGATCTACAAATTTTCCTAATAACGCTACCAAAGTTAACTTTAATCATTAATCAAAGTACATTCAAAATGAAGGAAGAAAGGCCTGCTTTTATTTATAAATATTCTTATTTTCTTTCATAGGCAAAGTTGTTTGTACTGGTTTATGAGGGTGATTATCAAGATTGCAGTAACAAGTACATAAGACAAGTGAAATATCATGTTCTCCATTTCTAAATTTTAACTAGTTTTCACCATATACAAATCCAGTCATGGTGTCACATCCAGTGCAAAATGGATTTAAAACTTTCAGGTTTTATTTATTTTTTTCTGTCAGTCCTAATTAAAATCTATTCAGCTCAGGGCATTTCAATTTCAAGGCCACTTAAAGTTGTGTTCAATACCCGCAGAGTTAAAAAAAATTCTATCACTTTCACATTCCAACTGAAGTCTATTATGTTCTCATGCTGCAGCTAAACTGTCTCTCAGCTTTTAAAAAGTCCATTAAATAAATTCCAAAGCACTATGAAAGCCATTGTATTTATTTATTTACAGCACTGTGAAGATCACAATACATAATCTTTATTGTCCACATGCTGGAAATTAATCCCGTACCTCTCTCCACGTTCACCCTCTGAATCCCAAAAGAATAAGCTCAGAATTCAATCTCTCTAACCTTTCTGATGTGGACGATAAAAGCTAAGATGAGCTGTTATTTCGCTCATTGATTGCCTTCCTTCATAGTTCAGATTATCATGAAAAATACATTCATCCAAAAATAGAATTAGGCTATGATGCCTTTTCATACAATTTTGCTAAATCTGTCTAAAATGGCAAGTGTTGTAAATAGACAACCATTTTGGGGGAGGTGATGTAAGAGATGGAGGGAGGTCTCTCTCTTTACCGCATGGTAAAGCAAACATTGGCTGAAGCACTGGGACAAATCGGTAAGGCAAAGTATTAGAACAGTACAGCCCTCTATTCTTTCAGACAGGACTTTCCATTCAGGCTTAAAAAAACACTGCTGTCAATCATGGTCTCCAGATAGTCAACAAATTCCAGAAGAAAATAAATTACCTGGAGAACTGATCACATTGCTGCAACATTTGACTGGTCAGCCTGCCCCTGATGTCAACGGCCAGAGGATCTGCACTCTGAGAAACTTTGAGGTGGGTTCACAAGAAAAAACAATAATCAAACTTTACATTTAAAACTTTAAATAGAAACACAAAAAAACACCCTTTTTTGGGTATTTGTATTGCCTCCAGTCATTCATTGATGCATGTTTTCATGCTGATGCTCCTGTTTTATGGCAGCAAATAGGTTTTGCTGACATTTATCCTTGTAAGCCTTTGGGTTTAGCATTCAGGTTTTGGATAAAAAAGTTTAAAAAATGTGTATCATTTTGGAATTTCACAGAATTGTACACTATAGGAAGGATCTGAATATTTTTGCATTGCACAGGTTTATAAAGCTATAAAAGGGCCTGTTTGAGGCTAGAATTTGGCATCAAAGTCCAACAAAGCCTTGTTAACCCCACCTCTACATCATGCTTTCTTAACGGGATTCTTGCTCATCTTGTTGGCTAGGAAAAGGGTCACCATTGGGAAAGAGAAAATGGCTGGTGTGTGGGAGAGAAGTGTTTAATAAACACATATACTGTATTATTGTTATACAGTAAAATAAATAAAGTAAAATACACCTCTCTTCACCTACCCTGACTTCACAGTACCTGATTGGCCACTCTGTCTGTCCCCTGCTCCTGCCCCTCCCCTCTCCCAGCTTTTGTTCTCCTGCGACATTACCTTTGCTTACTGCACTGTCTTTTTCACACCTGAAGAAGGCTCCACGGCCGAAACGTTGTGTTTTCTTTCTTCTTTTTTCAGCATGGAATAAACGTATTACTTGTTCCTTTGCAGCATACGCATGCTGACGCAGTTACCCACCTGAACTACAGTAAAGTCAATATTTAATCACAAAAATCCTACCTCAGACACTCCCTGATCACCAGTGTTTTCTGACATGAATATGGAAATTACAATTACAATTACAAATTATTATATTGCAAGTGAAAATGACATTATGATACAAATTCTGTATAAGTAAAGATTCCTGAATGAAACAGAGTGCAATTTAACTGAAAGCAAGAGAAACAGAGTGCAATTTATCTAAAAGTAATAATTTTCCTTTCCCCGAAAAACAGGTTTATTTGTGAAAGTGTACTTCCAAACACAATTTGGGCATTGTTGCTTATGATTCAGCCTGTGTCAGTCTTCCTTGAATGTTTCTTTATAATCCATTCTGTGATGCATTTACTTGTCAAACAAAGTACCGTTTGGAAAAAAAAGTAGTTGTATTGAATTTCCTATGACTATGCCTATTTTGGAATAAATAAATACATTATTGCAAAATCTTCTGAGGAGGTTTTGCTAGAGTTTGGCATTATAGAGAATAATTTTATCAGACTTCTGTGAATTTCACAATATGGACTCTATAGAGGACTCTCTTTGGACTCTCTCCATTTGTTTGCTTTGTGATATTATGGAGACAACACTGTTATGCTATACACTTTGTTCATTGTCATGGGCTTGAGATCATTTTTCAATATTTATTCATCCAGCAGCACCATTCACATGCTTTACTGACCACTTACAGAAGAGAGATCTTGTGAAAGATATCCACTCACCTGTCAGATAAATAAACATGGCTAAGACAACTTTGGCTACCAAAACAGGAATTTGAAGCCAGTTTCCCTCTTTCTGGATCATTATTTTTTCCATATCATGTTTTTGTACAAGTGGTATTTTGGCAATTTACCACAGAGATAAGGTAGGCCAGTTGTATTTGAAACTATGAAATGCAGAAATAACTGACATTTACCCTTTTAGAAACCTTCTTGGACCAACGAGGCAGTACTATCAATACAGTTATTGTACAGTAGCTGAATCAGCCTTTTGTCTAAATTATTTACAATATCTGCCTCTTCCTTTTTTAAAACTAAAAAGCTGTCTAACCTATTGACTTTTCTATATTTTCTTTGTTATGTTCTATTCCATTTTCAGCCACTACACTAAGGCAGCAACTACTGTTTTGTGAATTGCTTTGTTTGAAATATTAAGCATAACAAAATACAAGAAAAATTACACCTTGACAGGTTGTATAAGTCTCTTGTTGCAACCAGTGGGCTGTCTGCCAAATGTTGGATTTCAAAGGTGAAGTGTTTTCTGGATACCTTTCCCTCAAGTGACATTTGGAAGGTGGGTGTTCAGAAACAGTTTAAACTGCTGTTACTTTGATCTACTACTTTAAAAATAGAATAAGTCCAACTTATTCAGCAACTACAACAGACTTTGTAGATGGCATTATTGATTAATATTCTAATCAAATAACTGTATATTGGTGCATAATATGATGTTTGTGAATGCATAATCTTTTGGTTAATCTCCTATTCCAAATGAGCTACTGCTTATACAGTACACAGTAGCTTATTGAGGATAGATTTTATCTTTTTAGGGGGGGATAAATTAGTACAGTATTTTTCATGTCATGTCATTTGCCAAACCGCTTTATACGATACAGTCATGGGAAGCCGGAGCCTACCTGGCGCAAGGCAGGGTACACCTGGACGGGGCGCCAGTCCATCACATGGCAAGTGCAAGCCAAACATACACGGGGACAATGTGGAGGCCATGGTAAAGGCTGAGGGGGGAAATTTAGCTCGGACAACAGGATAGCTTCCTACTCTTTTCAAGAAATGCCCGGGGATTTTTAATGATCACTGAGAGTGAGGACCTTGGTTTTAATGTCTAATCCGAAAGATGGTACAGTATTTGTATTTTTTCCAAATACTTCTTTCTATTTCTCCAGTGGTTAAGGTGGTTTGCCTAGACAATTTCAGTTAATTTTTCTAGAATTAGAGAAATGTCAGACCCATGCTAATTTTCCTACGTACTTACTTACCATTCAGCTGGTGAGTATCTATCCCATTATAACACACTTACAAGCAATTGATTAATTAATGAAGAGTGTAACAGAGAGCTGATGTTCTTTTCAGTTAGGTTTACATTAATGAACTGTGATTTTTCTACCTTTTTGTGAAATAAAGTAAATAGAAAAGATATATTAAATATATATCTTTATCTATATTATAGATATATTGGCAGTTCCTGTTCACAGCAGTGACCACTTTGAAGTATTTTTAGGCAGACATTTAGCACCTTAGAAACCCTGTCAAAGCACTTGCAAATCTTTATGTAGTTAGGAAGAGTGATGAAAGAACATATCTAACTACCATTTTATAATGTTTGGTTATTCTCAGAAACTGCATGCTTTTAGTACTTTCATTTGAATCATTTGAATCTGCATCTTTAAAAATAGATTTCACTTTTTGTCGTAGCAGTAAACATTCACAATCTTTTAATCTCAAAAGCATTGTGAGGCATTCTAGTTGCAAAGGTCAATTTGACCTGTACTTGAAGGACAGGTTATTCAGAAAAGCATTTAAGTGACATAACTGCATATAAATTGTTTACCCATAAAAATTCAAAACTTCAAACTACTGTAGATGTTTGAGCCCTATATAAAGCCATCTCACTACAAAAAAATAAATGGGTTTTAATGTAACAAGGAAACAATGCAGAAGTGCTCTCTTTCTTCTGTTAGCTCCATTTTCCAAGGTATACTGAACAATATAGTAGTTTACTTAATACAAGTATCTGGATTGTATTTTGTTGATAGTTGTTTTCTTATTTGATTGCTGGCTGGTACATATGTGTTCTTAATTCAGTTTCTTTTCTGAATCATACTTTTGGTACAACATTACATTAAAATATATTATGTATTTTTTACAATGAACTTAGAATGTAAAAGTTACACAAGCTTAAATGATAAAAAGTGATGAATTGTTTTGTATATTACAGACTCATTTATACAATTGGACGAGAAGAATAAATAGAAGATCACGTGTGTGGAATTTAATTCAGTCTCTTTAAAATGTGATTTTTACAAATTCTCATGCACTTGATAATGTGTGTATGTTCATACTATAATATTGCAAGAAAGAGGAAGAAAGGATGTGTCACACAATGCTCTGATGAAGGCCAAAGTAGGTCCGTTTTATAAAAGAATGGCTCCGCCTCAAAGCACTTACTTAAATAAGTACAGTTTATTTACAGTATTCCTAGTCCCCCACACCAGAAAAACAAAAACCCAAAAAGGAACAAAAAGAATTATTCAAATAAAGACAAATCCTCCTTTTCTTATTGCTTTCTCTCTGGTTTAAGTCACACTACCTGACTCACCAACCATCAACAACAACTCCCTCTTCGGCTGAGGAGCCAGCTTAAATAGCATGTAAGCCCCTCCCCCTCTGGAACAAACCATTCCTCCAATTCACAAAAATTTCACAACTTATACATTCATAATTAATTCCTTTCTAACCAAAGAACATCACATATCTTAATTACACAGTTCTTTTGATCCTGGTTCAAATAAACAATACATAAAATAAACAATACAAACAATAATGTTTCCCTTTCTTCACATGCATGTGGTTTTTTCCATCTCCATAAATAAATCTTGAGAAGTTGGGTTAGGTTTGGCCTTTTGAGGCCACCATAGGCTGAACCACCCTGGAAGTACCAGCCCCAAACAAACAGTGAGTATCATCCATTTTGAAAGTGCTCTCCACTCATACCACAATACTCACTCATGCCTGTGTTTAACTATGTGTTTTATGTATGTAAATATATATTAAATTAAGTAATAGCAGTTACTTGTCAAGCCCTGAGTATGCACCCTCAGGAACTTATCTAGCAACCGCTCAACGGAAGGTGTATGAATAGTGTATTTCCCGTGCTACCTGTACCTGTTTTCAGGCTCCTCTGTCACAGGATGCATCATGACTGACCTAGTTATTTTTGCAATGATTTTGTTTTTGATTGTTTGATCTACTATGGGGTGGTGCAGTGGTGAGCGTTGCTGCCTTACAGTGCTGGGGCCCTGGGTTCAGTTCCTGGGGTGCTGTCTGTGTGAAGTTTGTATGTCTTCCCTGTGATCTTGTGGGTTTCCTCTGGGTGCCCTGATTTCCTCTCACAGTCCAAAAACATGCAGGTACTGTAGGCTAAAGTGCACTTCTGGGAACTTTAGACTGCCATCAAGTGAAGGGTATACCCTTCCTTAAACCCATTGCTTTCAGGAAAAGGCTCTGGCTTCTAAGTAATGATGTGTTGGATAAAGCATTTAGAAATTGATGAATGGTTGGATTGTCTACTATGTGGATGTTAAACAAAAAAGCCAGTCATTTTTCCAAATGTACAGAAATCACTTACAGCAATTTCATGTTTTACAATGCAGTACTGGCCAGTAAACTGCCTAATAATGTTGGATGCCCAGTTTTCACCTTGTTAGCAGTTATTTAGGGTCATACTTATTGGCTTCTATCTATTGTTTTTGCCTTAGATTTTACTTTAAAATAAATTTACTGTATATTTATTATTTTAAAAACATGATTTTAATGTTTTAAATATTAAAGACATGACAGAGAACTGTATGGAAAGTTTCACATTAAAGCTGCTGCCAGCATTAAGGCAGATGAAGTGTTGGATTAGTTTACAGTATATCATGTTTATTGATTCTGGTGACATGTTGTGTAGGAAAATTAATTTTATCTTTTCACAAGGGAGGATATAGGGGCTTGTACTTAGTTAATCATTTTAATGCTTCTGAACGTGTGAACAAGGCATCAAGTACCAATTAAAACATTTATGTTGCTTTTATTTGATTGAAAATTGTTTAATCTTCATTCATGTAACAAGACTGGGTATCTTATGAAGTGCCATTTCAATATTTCATCTGACACTTTGTAAAAAAAAAAGCAGTAACAAACTTTTTACTTGAATAAGACTTGAACTTGAATCTTGCATTTACTCATCTAGAACTTGAATCTACTTTCATCAAGGATTGATTAAAGTATTCTTTGTATCTTTGTATATTTTAAATGTGCTTTTATGCAGTTTAATGTTATCAGGATTTCTTGTAAGGTTCTAATGCCAGCATTTTAAATATTTTGCACAACTGAACATTTCCTCATACAGTATTTATTTATTGATTGATTCCTTATATTTATTTATCAGATCTATATGAACAATAAAATGAACAGCAATACTACTGTGATTTAAATCTCAGCAGTTTATATCGCAAATATTTTCACTTCCTCTTTTTGGGGAAAAAATAAATGTTCTTATAAACTGTGAAATGCAATCTTGGATATATTATGTCTTTAAAAACAGTAAATGATAAATTCATGTGTGCAGACTGTTGGTCAACAGAAAATGTGAAATGTAGTTTAGGAAACTTGACATAATAAGAGGAAAATAATGTGTTACTTCAGAGTCCAGAGGGCAACTTGGAGAAAGCCTTGATGATTGTAATTGTTGGCATTGTTTTCCTAAATGGAAACCAATAGTTTTTTAATAGGCTAAAAATAATTGTGTGAGTTATAATTATTTCAGTGCTCTGTTGGATTAAAAAAAATACTTTGCATGTGTTTAAGTATGAAAACAAGATGCTGGTCTGTATTTTGTTTTCTTTATATTTTTTTTTAAAACTAAATCAGTCCTCTGAGTGCCTTGACATTTTTCAAGAGGATCATTTAAAACACACTATAAATAAAAACATAGATATGTTTCTAATGCTTTTGTGGTTATAAATGACATTTCATAATGTGTTTTTAGAAATAAAATAAAACATTTCAGTGGTGATAGAGTGACATACATATGATAAAAACCAAACTATAATTAAAGTTTGTATATTATATAATGTATAATGTTAATGAATATATATTATATTAATTTTAATTAATGTACATTAACTGGGTATCAGAAATGAATCCTTATTTCTGACCATAGTCTGAAGCTTACCTCCAGTCTTACTGCTAACTAATTTGTTATAACTGTTTATTACTGTATATCATTAATAATGTGTTAAAGTCCATCTGTAGTTATAATACATACCTTAGGACCAGAATACTTACCTCAACTAAAATATTAACTCTATTGGTTAGCTACTCTGATCTCATATGTTTTCTTATGGTGAAAATATTATGTAACCGTATCCTGCAAATGTAAACACAAACAGTTAATGCTCGTATGTTTCAGACTAGAATTTATTACAAAATAATTTGATAAATTGTTTGGTAAGTCAGTAGATTTACATGGCTTGTACAGTCCATATGCAATTCTTAGTTCCTAATCACCTCATTCTGTCTGTCACAGTACACATATTCACCTCTCACAAGTAATTGAATAAGTTGACAGGAGCCATTCCTAGTGTCATATTAGTGAAGAAAAATAACAATAGAAGGTATTACAGTTAAGACTGTCATTCTGTACTATGAAAAAAAGTATATTAAAACAAAGCATTTTTGTGGAAAAGCTCTTGAATATGAGTGAACATTTTCCTAGTTTAAGTGATTTTTTGGGGGGTATAGGGGCTTTTCAAGGTTAAGTGTTTAATTTTTGTTTATTGTATAAAGGAATAGACTGCTGAATACTTTTCAGCAGGATACTTTGAACGCTTCTCAAAGTACTCTACTTTAAAGGCAGATGATGCTTCTTTATGCATTATAGAAACAACACTATGAAATGGAAATTGTTGCTACTGCAGTGGTTGCTGTATACAGTAGTAACCCTTTTTTTTACATTTGCGGTAGCTACCTGTATATACTTTTTATTAACAGTGCATACTGTTTAACAGATTTAATGTCACTAAATCTGTTTCTCAAGAAATATAGCAAACTATAACCTTTACTCTTGGGTGAAGCATTTTAAAAGGTCACCCGTGTGTTTTTGTAGATCAAGAGTGTTGCAATTTTATTGATCAAATCAACAATGCAGCCATATAGTCTCCCAGAAAGTTATTGATAATGCATCACATACTCTTAAGTCAAAGAATAGTTGTACAAATTTGGTCCATTTCACGTGTTCTCTCATAATACAAAATAAGATGAATTCATTCTGTAAAATTCCACTGGAACTAATCACATTTTGAGTTTTCAGCTGTGAAGATGTGGCCATTAATCCTACCGCATCACTACTTATACAGTACTTGCATGTATTTAATTTATTTTAATCCACAAAAGAGTAATGATTTACTCTATTTATAAAAACTGCTCTTACAACATACACTTATGTCTCTCATTTTCTTTTCCATCTTGATCAATACAATGAACCCTTGGTTTAATGGACTAAGGATCTCAGGAGTGGGGTCCATAACAGAATCTAGAAATTCTAACTACTGTAGGTTTCAGGAAATCAGACAAATAAGCACATCCATAGGGTAAAATAGTGCTCCTTTATTTACACGTTGAAGAAAATAAAACCAGACAAGATTGAAAAAAAAACTAAGCTTTTCTTTGAGCTTCTAAACATAAATTTTTCAGTGTCCTTCCCTATACAACTTGTCTCTCTATGAGACTCAAAAACACAAACTTCAAAACTCGAAATCCAAAACTCACACAGGCTGCTGAGCACCAGGCTTCAAGGCTCCATGGTTGGTCATTTCCTTCTACATGCAGGGCAGACACTGTAGCAGAGGGTGTGCGCTCCTCATGGGAAGTGACTAATAACCAAACCTGAAGTCTCTGCTTACTGTAAGAGTCACCTGACCAATTGGTGACTTATTGACTAAGGGAGGTAGATCATTCTACACAGATTTCTGGGGAGAGAATTTCAGGCAAGAGTTGCTATCTTGTCTGAAGCCGCTGTTCTATCACACAGTAGTACATACTGAATATAAGAATAAAACATCAGGAATGTTACATTGTGATTACCTCTGTTCTCCTCCCCACTGATGCGTGGTGAATACAGTACTGATACACAGTGGGGTGGTGGTGGAGGTACAGTGTCAGTCCCCATTACCTGTAAAGCACTTTGAGTACATACTGTAAGAGCACTATATACTGTAAGTGTAAGGAATTATTATTACCTAGGATGTTACTTCACTATACAGTATGTACTGTATTGTACCTATAATTTCATTTTTGTTCAGAGGATGAAGGTGGTACAACTGTTGCTCAAGTTATTTCAATAAAAATAAGGGAATAAGGAGTCTGGATCCCTTTGAGGACATGTAATCATTGTTTCACAATGGCCTTTTACCTCTAGTTTAGAAAGTTTTTTTTACAGTTCCTAAAGAGTAATGGACTTGGGTCAACATATGGCTCGTAGTATCCATTAACTGGAAGTGGTGCCAATATCATGCTTTTTAAGAGCGACCATGCAGGTTTTGCATCTTTCAGACTACTATTTAATCCTAAGAAGAAACAACTTTTAAAAAAATGTTTAAATCTTGGTCAAATTAAATCAAACCAAAACTTTGAGGCACTGCTCAAGAAAATGAATTTGATCTAGTATGAAGATTTAAAAAAATGCATCAGGGCCCAGTAGCCATTTTGCTTTTTTTGTGTGTGTAGGAGAGTTTCTGTTTCCTTATTTATTTTATCATCAATTTTTCGCACTACGGCCAGTTCTTGAGAACATCTGTATTCTGTCAGCTCTGTTTTCATTTAACCTTGGAAAATAACAACTCAGTATACAGTATAGCTCTGTATCCCATTACTGGGGATGGTGATAAAACAGATTGAGACTTGTCCAACTGTGAGGCCTGAGCTACAGATAATGCCCAGCAAAAAGCATGTTGCCTAAGTGCAGTCAATAGCAAAAATCACTAACGTATTAGCTGCAAAAGTGTTTATAGAAAGTGCTGTAATTGGGAGGAGCAGCTTCAGGGCACTAATGTACTAGGTTAATAAATGCTTCAAAAAGGAAAAAAAAATGCAATCGAACAGAACACATTTTGGTACATGCTGAGAATATAGAATCAGGCAAGTATTTTAGCTAAGTGGACTATTAAAAGAATGTAACTTTGTAGCACTGCTTAACAAAATGTTTATGTTTAAGTAAATAATAAGGTAGTAATGATAATTAATTATTTGTTACTTTACTTTTATGAAGCACTAATTTTTTTTTTAACTGGATTGTATGTGCTCTTCATTTGAATATTATTATTATAACTGTAAACTACAGTATAATTATGATGATCAAGATTGACAGTGAAAGCCCTTTATCCAGTGCTGAAGAAAACAACAAAAAAATATCAGTTCACCAGAAAGTTCTGGAAAAATCTGCCTGGTTTATATAGAAATATTTTGTATAAATTAATATAATTCTATCACTTCCAATATAAAATATAATTTCCAATCAATTAAAGAAAGCATCTAGTGCGGTGCAGCAACACACAGCAGCTACTAGAATCAGTGAAGATAAAACAACTTATCTTGATAATTTAAGAGGATGTGTGAATTTAGATTTTAAAGATGTACAGTATAATTATGTTCTGGGTGCAATAGTAGTTTCACCACTATGAATTATGATGTTAATGACAGGGGCTGTCCAACCTGCATAGCTATCCAGATTGGAGAATCACTCAGCAGGTGGCCTGCCCATGCCATCTGTGATTAACCCTGGCAACTGGCCTGTATTAACTGCATGGTACAGAATATTCAGTGGGTCCTGTATGTCATAATCCATATTGGCATAGCTAGCATACCCCTGGCACACAACATTATATATACAGTATAAAGGGTTGAAAAAGGGATTGAAACTCAACCAATGTTTTTATTTAATCTCAGTCTGTTATCTGCTGAAATGTAGACAAATGTCTTGCAAAGGGAGGAGGTAATAGTGATTGTCCTGTTTCCCCTTTGACAGGTCAGGATCTTATTTCCTTGGAAAACAGTTTTTCGAGAGAGAATCACTGCTTCTTTCTATGGCTGCACATTCAGATTTTGTAAAGGATCGCACACTCAAGTAGGTTAGATGCTTCTTACTGTACATTCATTTTAAAGGTTAAGATTACTGTAAATGCATGGATTAAGTGCACTACTTTCGCAGTTTAAAAAACTGTTTGATTCCAGTGCTTTTTCTTTCTTACAATTTCATTTGTCTTACACTCATGGGTTCTGTTTGTTTAGAATACTCATGAAAAATATTGCTTTACTTATCTGTCTGAAGATAACTGTGTGCAGATTTTTTTTTAATTGTTTTTTTTTTAATTTTGCTTCAGGGATTCAACAGGTTTCTTTTACCTCTAAGTGCCATAATATGTACCTCGGCTGGAAACTAAGTTTCCATGGTGACTTAAATTGCATTCCAATTACTGCTTTCCAGGTGCTATGCCACAAAAAAAAAACAATTTAGCAGAGCCTAAGAATCTTTAAATAGTAAAAATGCAGCACCTAGATATTTAAATAAATTTTTCTTGACTTAACCTGCCATAAATGTCCCCCTCAGTCAAGAGTTAACATACTGTACAGTATCCTACAAAGTTTGGTTTTAGATTCCAAGTCTGATTTAATTTAAAATTTAAACAGTTTAAGAAATAGCTAATATTTTGTAGAAATAGTAATGTTTCAATGTTTTTTTTAATTCAACTCCAAATTCCAAGAAGAGCTTTATAAATTCTACAAAGCAGTGCCCAGTTGCAGCTTGTCCTCATTTGAAAGATGGTGTCATGACACCTCCAATAATACAGTACCCCGTTCACCTCTTTGAGGTACTGGGTTTGGTAGTTCTGCTTCAGAATGAAAAATACTGTCTACTGGTTTACCAGCACCACCTTCACAGAGTGACATTTTCAGAATTTGCAGGCAATCATTCTACTAAAAATGATTTCACCATTACCAATCTTTACTTGACTTGCATGACTTGTAGACAAGAATATAAGGAGTACTCACATTGTTGAGATTGCTAATGAGCCTTGTCAACATTTTCAGAAACAATTATATTGTGTCAGTTTAGTTAAATGTGACCAAAAGTTACATTGATTGTATAGGGTCAGATTCACTTTATGCTGAGAATGAAAATGATCTCAGACAATAAATGGTACTGTGTTGAAGTCTGAATCCACAAAATAATTTCCTCTGTCAATCAGCAAGACAACATACAGTAATAAGTGAAGTGGCCAACAATAGCTGTACTCAACTACTTTGCTCTTTCTTGAATTTATTATTTTAAATTAATGTAGTATACATTTCCCATTAGAAAATAAACTTTGTGGAGTTTATATTTCAGACTCACTGGTCATTTACTAATTTATTGTTTTTCTATACATAAGGAAAATGTACTTCATTCAATAGTTTGCAGGATAGGCCCTTAAACTCTGAACTCTGGACTTTTCTTTTTTTTAAAAAAAAGAATGCCCTTCAATTTTTTTTTCACCAGTGGCTTAAACTAATTGATATATGACGTGATGATATTATTAGAACTTTTTTGAAAAATAATGCAGTCTTTACAGCATAATATGAGGTAGTTTTTTTACACTTCATTGACAGACTGCAGAGTGTTTTGGATTTCAGTTAATGTATACTGTACTTGTATTTTCTTCTTGAAGCCCTTCTGATAGAACATTAGGAGTATGATCAGTTCTTCACACCAAAAGACTGATTCAGATTGATGACACTTTAAACAGATCTAGTGAGAAAAGAAGGGTTATTTGCATATTTGGCATGCTGTCCTATACAACTGCATCACCAAAAACCATAGAAGAAAATATAGAAAGTTTTTATTTCTACAAAGTAAAAATCTGTTCAGTATTATCAAAAGTTCAATTTCCATTTATCAAATGTTATATCAGCAGTACAGCAGTATAGGTATAGTCTGCCTTGAAAATAGTTTAAAAAATAGTTCTGAAATCCTAATTTCCACTTTCTTACCAAATATATTATGTTAAATAAGTTAAACAAATGTTGCCAGGTTGTACAAAAAATAATCTAGATCGAAAACAGAACTATAGTGAGAATTTAAATTTTCATTCTGAAAAAACACTCTTTGGTTTGTTTTTGGTTGTGTGGAAGTTAAAAAAGAACAGTACACATTGTCATGCAGTTGGCAATATGTTCCTTCTAGAAAGAGACTGAAGTGGCTCTGCTTCAGTATGCCCTTGAGAGCTGTGGTTACTGAGACACACTCTAAAATCTTTTAAGTATCTTGATGCTCAAGGTTTCTTAGCCAATACCTAATATAAGCTTTGTAGATTGTTCTAGAATGTACTAAATTTGTCACAGAATGAGTGTTTCTTTTATGGACTAGAGCCTGGTCATCCAAGAAACCTGGCTGACAGAAATATATCCAGATAGTACTAGACATAATACATACTGTATATCAGGACTTGACTGATTAAAATTAAAGATGGTTAACACTTCTTTTACAAACTTTTTTCAAACATGATGAAGACCATAGACTATATGGCAGCAGGAAACGTGAGATAAGTGAACAGAATTTAATTATATGGAGGACTATTTTGGAAATTATAAGATTTGTGATATGTGTGACTATCATCACTCAGAATTCTGTTGAAGGGTAGTGACACATGCGGCAAGAGGGCTGGGCATATTAGGGCTAGTGTTTCACAGAACAGTCAGATCTAAAAAAATAAATGATCGGGTCAATTCCAATTTTGATATTTTTCATTCTATGAAGATACACATCTCCACTTCAAATACATACTAAAGACCCAAATCAGGAAATATTAACAGCATGTTCTTTTTCTTTAACTTACACATCCTTTTTGAAGTTACACATCTTACAATGATGTTACGGTTGGTACTGTAGTACACAATATGTGAGGTTTTTTGTTAATATAAAATGACAATGTATATTTGTTTGCCAGCTTGCTAGTTTGCTTGTCTGTAGTTTGTATTTGTAATTGATATAGATGTTTGTTTGGCTAGATCTTTTACTTACTAATTAGTAAAAATTCCTCAGGAAACCTTAACTGCATATATTTAAATCAATGTTTCAAAATCAAATCAAAGTTTATCAAATGCACAACAATACAGCATGTAGCAGTAGTTGCTGGCAATGAAATGTCTTTTCTACGAGCTCACCGGGGGGGTAAAAATCACAAAATTAAAGTTCCAAAAGAAGGTTACATAATAATACATAATAGTGCAATAGAAATTGAATAAATAAATAAATAATAAACTCAGACAATACTCAATATGAGTAGAGCTGTTATGTGTCCATGGTGTATACAATATTTACATGTAGTGCAGTTATGCTGAATACAATGAAAACTGTATGTCCATGTAGCCATTACAGGTGATTTGTTAAAGAAGCTGCAGGTTGGTTATTTAGCAGTCTTATTGCCTGGAGG
Source organism: Lepisosteus oculatus (assembly GCF_040954835.1). Classification (NCBI taxonomy): domain Eukaryota; kingdom Metazoa; phylum Chordata; class Actinopteri; order Semionotiformes; family Lepisosteidae; genus Lepisosteus; species Lepisosteus oculatus. The sequence goes on from NC_090706.1 coordinate 30,858,898, forward strand.
TAGAAGCTGTTCCGTAGTCTGTTGGACTTGGACTGAATGCTTCGGTACCGTTTATCGGACTGTAGGAGGGAAAACAGTTTGTGCCTGCGATGAATGGGGTCCTTGACTTCTTAAGACTGGACCTGGACTTCTTAAGTCCTATAATAACTATAAAAACAGATACAGTACCAAGAAAATATCAGTTGTTTTCTGGTAATAAACCAATTAACCTATCAGTACAGTACTGTACAGTATGTCTTGGTCTGTGAGAGCAAACTGGAGCACCAGGAGGAAATCCATGCAAACACAGGGAAAACATACAAACTCAACACAGATAGCGTCCCAGGAATTGAACCCAGAGTCCCAGTGTTGTAAAGCAACACTGATAACCACTGCACCACCATGCCAACTGAATCTCATAATATTGTATGAGTAATTTTATAATAATTGAATAATCTTACTACTCTATATACTGTAGTGTTCAGCATCCAATCCTGATTGGCGGAGTCGCTTATTCCTTAATTTGCTTAATGCCTAAGAAACCAAGATGAGCCCTGATAAGCCACTGTAGCTCTAGTACCGACATAGTGTTATTGTCTGCTGAAGGTACATTATAACATATTTTGTATCTTTTCTGTTTTATGCTCGAATTGATTGAGATTGATTTATATGGCATGGTGACAGTTTAACATCATTCTAAATGGCTAGAGCACTGTGTCATGCTGACTGATGCCCTCATGATTAAAAACAGGGAAAGCTGTCCTTCCTTTTATAGAAAATATTATGATACCTTCTTTGAAGAAAAAAAATGCATTTCTCTGGTTTTCCCGTAAGAAGGATACTATAAAAAATGCCTGCATAGCAGAACACATAGGCATTTTATTTTGCATTATATCATGTGTTGTAACTGCTGAATGTGAACAAGACAAAAAACAAATACCACTGAGTTAATCCAAAGAACAATCATACCTAAAAAACATACTGAACCAATCACTGAGATTATTAAAAGGGAAGGGCTAGAATATTCCACTAAATATGTGCTGTCTTGTTCCATGTAATATTAATTTGGACATGGAGCAGTGCATGAAATTGTTCTGTTCTGAAAGCTTTCTGATTGGGTTTTGCACACTCTGATCTTGTGCTTTCTGAATTCATGAGTGCAATAGATAAACAGATAAAAGTTGTCATCACTGTAGTTGTATCAGACATAAGGGACTATGGTTCCACAATATAACTCAAATGCAATATCCTTCAAAGTTCTGCCAAGCAGGCCTTGGGGATGTTTTATAAGACTTCATAAACAGACACTTTTATAAGTGATGCTGTAGAGAACAAATCGGTATTGTGATTTTTTTTTTACTTACAAAGTGAAGAATGTTTTGTAAGCATAAATGCATTCCAATACATTTTTAAAAGCTGGAATAAGTCTGTATGTGGACTCATGTTATATAAATAAATCTTCAGTAGAGGAAGAGCATATAGCTTTTTGTTTTAGACATTCTTTCCTGATCTGATTAAAATAACTCAAATAAATAGAGAACTCTTTGTGAAAAGGCAAATCTGCCCATTATCTCATCACCTACAGTAATCATTACCACTTTCAATAATTGTTTATAAAATTCAGGGTCGCAGTGTTTCTAGGATGCATTGGGTGCAAGGCAGGATATACCCTGAAGAGGACGCCAGTCTATAGCAGGACACACACGGACACAAACATGCACACCATGGCCGATTTTACAGAAGCCAGTTGACCTACCAGAATTTCTTTGGGCTGTGAGAGGAGACTGGAACACCTGGAGGAAACCTAAGGCGAGCACGAGGAGGACATAAAAATTCCACACAGATCATACCCCAGGAAATGAACCCATTATCCCAGCACTGTGACGTAGCCTTGCTTACCACTGTGCTAATGTGCCACCCACTGCAAATTCTCTCATTTTTTTTCTCTTGTTTTTGTGATTGTAGTGTGTTCATCAAGCTTAATTCAATCTGTCTGAATGTCTCAAAACATTTCAACAGTCAGGCCCTGCTGCCCCCTATCAGCTTAGAGAATGACTAAGAAAATTATCATTGTGTATTATAAATAATATAATAGACACTACTTGTTTGTATTATATTATTTATAATTCTACAAATGGCAGCCTATTCAGATTATGGCTTTATATTCATTAAGAGTATGCATCTAGAAAAGGAGGTTGTAAGGTCATGAATTTTCAGATTGTTTTATTTAAAAATCAAATGTGTAGCTACTCAATTTGGTAGATTGTAGGTTCCTGCCAGTTAGAGTGCAGAAACTTTGAATTTTTCCAGGTTTTCCCATGATGTTTTTGCTGAACACCAGGAAATATGTAGTACTCTTGTGTACTGATTTTGATTGTACATTTTAAAATGTCAATATTTTGATACCCACCCTTTTTTGAGGCCATTATTAAATATTTTGTCATGTCGTGTCATTTACCAAACTGCTTTATACCATACAGTGTTGCGGGAAGCCGGAGTCTACCCTGCAAGCAATAAGCGCATATTGCATATTTAAAAAAAAATATAAAAGTAACAAAATACACTACATTATACATTGCTACTCTTGCATACTTTGTACTAACTACATTTTAAGATAAATATGCAGTGTAAATGATATATTATAAACCAACGGCTGTTTAAAACTGAACGCCAGGCTTTAAAGACTTTGAGCCTCAGTCTCTAAAGTAATTGGATGGGGACTGAAGGAGATATCAGTCAGTATATACTTAATACAGTACATATATATATATGTGCTGTGATTTAACAGTGAGAACATGAACTAGAATATGTTGAGCGGTCTCCAAAGAGGGCGGGTAGAAATTGTCCAAAGTACTCATCAGCTTGACAGAGTTTGTCTAAGGTTAGTAAGTGAATGACTTTACATGACAACAAAACTGGTTTATTTCTTTGACACTTTTAAAGTATAAAATAAGATCTTTTATCCCCATTACACATTTAAAACTAAGATTTTTTTTTCTTCCTATTACGACTTCTTAATGCATTTAAGTGTCTGATATTGCACATTATTCATTTCTTAATATTTAGCTGCAGGTACTGTACTTATGAAATGAGAGTTTGTAATACAAGTAATCTTTCAATAATAATGCAGGGCAAAAATCCTGTTGTGAGGCACACAACTTATGAAGCATTCAAGTTACATAATTGTCTGCTTCTAGCTCTCTTATTGCAGATATAAGTCTGCATGTTCTCTTTGACTTCTTTAGATAATAAGAGAAACGGTTATCTCCTGACAGATTAAGAGTGAAATTCAGATGAAAGATTGTCTTTCTTTTAACAATATGCCCCTCTTTACTTGCAGAAACTTTAAATTGCTCATCCCGCAGAGGTCTATTGAAATGAAGTATGCACTTGTTTTGCGCAAAAAATCCCCATTGAAAGTATGAGATGGCATTTTTCCAAGCTGAACTGACAGCTGGCTGCCCATTTGCTGTCTATTTTTATGTTGTTTTTGTGAGGCAAACGTACATGAGCGGCAGTGACAGTTTTTGAAAAGCATTGAAATGCAACAGCTGCATGTAATTCCCAAACAGAAAATCATCTCCTTTATATATGGCCTGCTTTGCACTTCCTCTGTAATGCAAATGCAGTCTGTGTGTCTTTTGTATGGAAATAGCTCATCATTTATCTCATTTTGCTTGTAGATTGAGAGGCACTTCCTTTCAAGTCTTATCCTACTGTTGAACTATATACTTTCAGGTACCTGTATCCTAATGACACAGTGCGCATGTTTTGTTGTGAATGGCAGCTCTGCAGTTCATTAAGAATTGTAATAGAGGGGAAGACGAACACTAGGAATTTCATGTTGTATTAAAACTTTGAATACAGAGAGTTCCAAACTGGCATTAAATGTCATTTTTTACTTTCATTTAACTTGCTCTTGTAGTTCAATAGGACTTGCAATTTACTTGTGAAAGATTAAGATTTCATGCTGTATGCTGCAAGCTATTTTAAAATAAAGGTACCCACAGTTAAAAATGCATATAATATATATTACACAACTGTTGGTGAGTTGGGGTTGGTGACCATTAAATCATGTAGCTTTGCATTACCAGTGTCATTGCAATGCAAATGACTACAATCAGCAACTGCTCATCTGTTCCATTACATTCCAGGACTTTTAACTAATTGATCAAAAATGTGACGAGTAAATTTAATTAGTAAATTGCTTGACTTATGCTAACTTTACGTGTAGTTTTTCAATACAACAATATGCAATAATATTGATGTACATAATGTTTTGCACTTGTAATCAAAACTGGAGCCGGGCCATCCAACTATGGCAAGACAATATTTATAATATTATAATATATATATAACATTTTCACTCCCTTCCAGTCTGCTTTCAAACAATTGCACAGCACAGAAACCGCCCTTGTTAAAGTTAATAATGATCTTCTTATGGCAGTTGACACCAGTTCTCTATTTATCCTGATTCACTTAGACCTAAGTGCTGTTTTTGATACTGTTGATCTTGACATTTTACTCTGGAGTTTCTGACATCGCTCTTAAGTGGTTCAACTTTTTAACTTTCTAATCTTGCTAATTGCTGGGTTTGTTAAGCCTAGTGTTCCCCAAGGCTTGATTCTTGGCCCACTGCTATACTGCATTTGCAGTACATGTTCCCACTTTGTCATACATGTATATTAAAATCACATGGTCTGATTCATCATTTCTATGCTGATGAAACTCATCTCTATGTCCATACTAAATCTGGCACATGTATAACCTGGATGACTCAAAATTTCCTTCACTTAAATTGCGAAAAGATTAAGGTCGTGCTACTTGGTATCTCCCCTCACCTATGTAAAGCCAATGCAGTAACCATTTCTGTGTATGATACGATCCTTGAAGAAATTAAAAAGCTTTGGAGTGATATTTGATCCTTGTCTTTTTACCCTTTTATCCAGAATATTGTGAAAACATAATTCTCCCATCTCAAACATATCACCAGACTATGTCCTGTGTTGACGTGGACTGTGGCAGAAAAGGTGGTCAACACATTTGTCTTTTCTAGAAATGATTATTGCAATACCTTACTCTCTGGGGAATCTAAATTCACACTGGAAAAAACTCCAATATATTCAGGATTTAGCAGCCAGAATCCTGGCCAGGTCACGTACAAGCGAACACATTACACTTGTCTTGGAGTCCTTGCACTGGCTCCCTATTCAATTTCAAGCCAACTTCAAAACCTCATGTTCACCTACAAGGTCCTACTGTACATGACTTGGTACCTCAGTATGTATCCAGCTTATTATCTGTCAACTGTTCACTTCATAACCTTCATTCGTCTAACTCTGGTCTGCCTTATGTCCCCCAAACTCTTTACACTCTCCGGGGGACAGGGCCTTCTCTTGCTAATGCCCCCAAACTCTGGAATTATATCTCCAAGAATATCAAAGAGTCACCTGCCCTGAGTGCATTTAAATCTAGACTCAAAACCCTTCTTTCAGAATGGCTTTTATTTAATTAGCACCTGTGTGTGCTCCATTCTCCCATGACCGGACACTATATAAAACAAAGCATAAAACAGAATACAGATACAAAAATAAATTATATAAATTACATGATACTTTTCTCCTGACACTGTATTGGCTGCATGGTGTTGTAGATTCCTTGTTACCACGTTTTTCCAATAGTAATTGCCAGTTTTATGTTTAGCTGGGAAATTAAAGATGATCACGCTATACTCTATGTGTAACCTTTTTTAAGAATTAAATTTATGTAACCTTACAATTAGGAGTCCATGTAAATTGCTGGCAGTTGCTTCTGGCTGCACTTTAACAAGTATCTCCAAGGCCTCTACCTGCTTCTCACACTTCTGAGGATGTGAATTACTTTCTCTGTTGTCTTAACGGCCCTGAGATAAAACACTTGGGATGACCTGCCGGAACACTGATTTACAAGAGAGCGAAAAAAGCTTTAGGGCTGGTCAGAGTCTGAATGGAGCTGAGTCCTCTTTATCTGTTTTTCTTACAGTAGCTTTGTTTACAAAAGTCAAACAGTTTAGTTGAAATGTATATTCAGATACAAGTTGTCTTGCAGGGGTAATTGAGACGGAGGATAATTACCGCAAACCTAATTTGAGGTGGAGGAAAATGAACTCCAGGAGCGAGCAAAATGGTAATCAAACTTCGGATCCCTGGCCTCTATCCATCTGCTGTTTCAACTGAATTATCTACTGTAGCAGTTGGCTTTCCAGCCCTGGTCAATGGCTGTCTACAGTACTTCTCCAGCTGTTGCTCAATGTAATTAAAGAGAGCTGGGCAACAAGCCCATCAATGAGGTACAGTACATATGCCATGGAATTTAAATCTGTATTATTTTAGAGCAACAGGGAAATATATGATGTCTTTGTATATCATACACAGTATATGGTACATACTGTATAATCAACAATAAAATAATTAGTAGCTCTCTAAATTGGCTAAATTCATGGACCAAAGTAAAATTAGATACCAGTTTTGAAAAGAGCCTGCATTTTCACTTACTGTAAGTTAAAAGAGGAAACCTGCTGTATGCCTTTTGTTAAGTTATACTAGAAAATATTAATACCTGTATAAATGTTAGTTTTGGCCAATATAAAAGGTCTTTCAGAAATGTTTTTACATAAATTATCAAGCGTTCATACAGTAGCATCAAATTTGAGTACATGTCTAATACTGACCAAAATTTGCTTTCAGAGAAATGCGTATCTACTGTATATACACTGTGAATTAATTAAACTTTACATATGGCTTAAGGAGACCATCATTTACTTCCCGATTAAGGCATAATCATCTTGTTTTGTGACCTCAGGATTCAGTGTGGTAGGTCCAAGGGCTTTTGTTCCCTCAATCTTTATTTCTCTGTAATTTCATTTCTTGCTTTTGTTACTTGATTGCAGTCTTTAAAATCTTAGCTACTTATTACAGCCCAAACTGTGAAATATAACAATTTAAACAAATGAGTGCATACAAGATCAGTCCAGAAATTTTAAAAAGCATTTAATATCATTTTAAGTACGAAGAGTAAGACACATTGGCAGAGCTCATTGAAATCCCTTCCCATTATATATTCCCAAGATCATTAATTTTACAAGAATTTTTTTCTGTGCAAGCCTATTTCAAATACATATGTCAGTATCCTTCAATGGGTAAGTATCCATATGTACACTGCAGATTGTGCCTTAGGTGACATAAGCCCAATAATTCAAAGATAAAGTGAAGTAAAATTAAGTGCTAAAGATACATTATATGCAAATCTTTCTTCTTAAACACACCATGGAATTATGCCATTTATTGATGTTAATGAAAGTACAGAAGTCTTCATGTTACTACTGTATATTTTCACAGTGTTGAATAATTGCTTTCACCATTTGTCAGAACCATTTCATCTCATGTATTGGTTACCTAATCATACACACTGTGCAATGATTAGATCATTTTTAACACCCGCTTTCCCTGAACTATTTTCACTTGTTTTATTCAGCACTGTAACATAAGTTAGTATCCTGTGAATCACTAAATTGGAGGAATTGTTGTGCGTGTAGCAGTGTACATACCAGCTCATGTGCAAAAAGAAAGAATCCCTTTCATTTGCTGCTACTGAAGATACTACTAATAGACTTTGATTACAGCAGTGATTGCATGGCTGATCAAAGGCATTACCTTTAATGATGATGTTTATCCTGATGGGGATATTAATGATTATGCTCCTTTGACTGTTAGCTAAATAGTCTTACCCACTGTTCACCATTTGGGACAGCATCTCTGTAATATAAACTAAAAGTTGTACAAATGCGTATGTGAAGACTAAAATGACTACTGATAAGTAATGAAAAATGATATCTTATATTATTAGAGGTTGCTGCTGGAAGAGGTGTTAGTGGGGCCAGCAGGGGGCACTCACCCTGCGGTCCATGTGGGTCCTAATGCCCCAGTTTAGTGACGGGGACACTATACTGTAAACAGGCGTCGTCCTTCGGATGAGACATAAAACCAAGGTCCTGACTCTCTGTGATCATTAAAAATCCCAGGGCGCTTCTCGAAAAGAGTAGGGGTGTAACCCCGGTGTCCTGGCCAAAGATTTCCAATTGGCCCTTACCAATCATGGCCTCCTATTAATCCCCCTCTATGAATTGGCTACATTACTTTGCTCTCCTCCCCACTGATAGCTGATGTGTTGTGAGCGTTCTGGCGCACTATGGGTGCCGTCGCATCATCCAGGTGGATGCTGCACATTGGTGGTGGTGGAGGGGAGTCCCTATTACCTGTAAAGCGCTTTGAGTGGAGTGTCCAGAAAAGCATTATATAAGTGTAAGCAATTATTATTATTATTATTATTATCTACATTACATGTATATACTAGTAAAATAGTATACCGTAGGTGACTGGGATTGGACAAACTGTTTTGGAGATTTTGTTTATTACTAAAGACTGAAATTGTGGAGTCCACAAATATATTTTTATTTTTGACTGCATCTTTAACTATGGCCCTTAACATTCTTTTTGTAGCTTGCTTTTGTCTTTTATTACTTCAGGCTATGTTTTATGACCCTAGATGCTACCTTCACAATCTTCATTATCTCTCATCTTTTTCCTTACTGAGTATACCAATTATAATTCAGGAGATTTGCAGCATGCTATCATCCAAAGCTTCTTACAACTTTTTTTATATGTGTTGATCTGGTTTTGATAAAGATAACCAGATAAACCAGAAGCTGCTTTACATGGTCATTTAATTTGTGCATTTGTGGCTATATGCACCAAACATAGACATTATAATCAACAACAATCCAGGTTAGGATGGGAATTAAGCAAATCCAATCACAGTGTTACAGGAATAGAATATAATTAATCAACATGACATACTGGGCTAACTTTGACAAACAGGTGTCTGTAGCTCTGATCTTTGACTTCATTATCCCAAAATACAGTGATGTCAAGTCAGAAGACAGTTCTTTCTCATGAAATACTGGTTGGTCAAAGAGCTAATAATACATATTGATTAATACAGAACATATTCATAATCAATTCAAGCATAATAGACTGACTGGTGACCCAGAACAGCCCATTTGAATTTTTTTGTGAGGCTTGACCTATTTGTGAGACTCCACTTTCAATTTTGAATACATTGGTATCATCTAAAAGAAAACTTCACTTCAAGTGTCTTCTTATTGTTCCAGTAAAACAAAAAAAATAGTCTTTCATCATGAATGTTATAGTTATTTTTCTCCTCTTTCTGTTGAATTAGTGATTTTTATGGAACTGGTGAAGCACTAGAGGGTAGTTTTCCTAGAAAAGTTGATGTCACAGTAGAAATTCTTGTTATATTTAAATTCATAGCCTAATTTCTCCTTGCATTTTGTTGGTCTCTTATTAGGAAGCTTCATATCTCTAAAATGGTTAGGAAGACTTTCATTGATCAAACAGAAATACCAGGCACTTGCGCCACAGTAGGTGGCATCTCACAATTGGCTGGATTTGATATGCATGATTTTACATGATTTTATCGGAGTGGGACAAACATCCTTCCTATTAATGTCGGTTTTACCCCCAACCCTTGCAGCCCTCTATAACTGTGTCTTTTGGATAAGCTCTACACTCCCCCCCACTCTAGTAAGAGCCTGCCATAATGTGTCCCTTGTGTCTTTTCAGAAAGTGCTCTTTCAAACTGCCAGTGCTGGGAAGCTACAGTCAGTACATACTAGAGCAGTGCTGGGAAATCTAGTGAACACTAATGATGACACGTTCAAAGTATAGAGTGTTTTTCTTATCGGCTCCTGCTGGTTTACGGCGAATGGCTCCTTGTCTTACAGATGCCAGCGCGCCCACAATTGTGATATCATAACCTTTATTAAAGCATTTGTTTTTGTGGTACATTTGCATTTCCAATTTAAGCAAAATGCACATTGGGGAAAAATTGCCCTGCAGGACCCTGTGTGTCAAAATTACTATCGTTCAACATTCAAAAAGCAACGCATTTTCTGTGGAGACACATCATAACTGGAGATAATTGCTGCACCATAGCTTATGAGTATAATCTGGGAGGCTGGGGAGACCATGTGGGCATCCTGCTGTTGATGGCAGCAGAAATATGCATGCACTCTTAAATTTGATACATATTCATTAGGGCATTTGACTTGACTCTCATCACAGGGGGTCTTACAGAGCTTGTCATAAATTCGGTGCTCATAAGCTAAAATCATGTGAACCTTTGAAAGGGTTTTTTATAAAAGACAGAAGCACCTTAGGGACCATTAAAGGCAAATATGCAAGAGAGTGGGGTGATGTTTCATTTTTTTATGTTGATTATGCATTTTATATTAAAATAATTGTAATTAAAGAAACTTTGGATGTGTCTTGCACTGTGGCCCTATAAATGTGTCTATTTGCAAATGGCTTACATTCTCCTGACCAAGGTTTTGGAGTTGGCCTTAGGCCATATACAGTAATTAATGCTTGGGTACTCTTCTGAATCACAGGGTCTGTTAGGTCTTCAGCTTTGGTATAGGTTGAGATCAGATTTTAAACAGTATGCATCTGCAGCTGAGAATCTAAATACAAAAAAAAAACATCAGAAGGAGTAGTATGAGTGTGTCAGTCCATGTGAGCTGGTAAGACTGGATGTGATGGATAAATTATTAATGACAGGCTTAATAAACTATTATGAAGAATCACTGTTATGAAGTTAGTTTTCTTCTTTGGTGACATTGCCCATCTACAAGTGGCCATGATATCTGTCATAAAATGGAATTCTTTGTTAGAATTTGAGCTATAACTGAGCCCTAAGATACTCATTTGCCTTGGGTATGTGGTTTGGAGATCCCACTGGCTGTACTACTCAGACAATGTTATTTGGATCAAATTGGTATTGCCTATGGCACTAGTGTTTGTTAGAACACTATTATTAGCCTTGTCTCCCAGCAGAGTAGTTTTGTGAAAGTAGTTGATGTATTCCCAATGGAAGGAAAGGAAGATTCATAGACAGAATAACCGAGTCACTGAAGCTCAAATGGGGATGTCAGAGGGCAAGCTGTATGCAGCTGTAGGCTTTAATTGATAGAGTTTCCAGTCTATGTACAGAATATCTAGTGAACTGCAGCACAGTATATGCAGTAGAATTTGAAAATGGAGAAGCTGCAATAGCCTCATTTAAAATTATTAAAGAAATAGCATGCTGATAAAATGCTTTAACGCTTAAGATTCACAGTGGGTCCCTTTTGGTTAGGAAACGCCTTTAATCATCCACAGAGAAGCCTTATCTGCTATACTGTACTTTTTTGTTTAATTTCATTTGTACATGAAGCTCCGAAGATGTAAAGAAAGTGAAACTAAATTCCTTTATTTACCTCAACTTGAGAGCAGGTTGCAACAAAGGCAATTGCAATGTACTTTTCCCAGGCTACCAAGCATATGTGCCTCACACCTGGAGAGGCCACGAGGGCAGTTTCTTTGCCTATCAGTGCTGCTGCCTCCTTAACAAACACTGCCAGTGTTGCTACTGTAAATTAGGTGAAGATTGCCCCTTAATACTCACTCATGTGGAAACCTCTTTCAATATCCCCTTATGAATGGTCCTGGATAATAAGAGAGAGCCATCAGTCACAGCATTTTATGAAGCAGTAGTTCAGAAACATAGTGTGCCTCACTATGTAATTTGTCTTCTTCAGATCACTAATTGCAAAAGAATACATCCCCTGTGCATACTGCACCACTTTGAGCAGTTTGATTCCGAGAAAGGCTTAAAAAAAGTAAAATGCGTAAATAGAGAAACTTCATGCAATATTCAAAGCTTGTATTAGAACCTTATTTTCAACATGAGGTAAAATATTTGTTCTGTATACTATATATATAATAATGATCATAACTTTATTTTCAACAGATATTAAAATTCAATTGAATGATTTATACTGAAAACACATACCATTTCATTTCTTTGTTTAGGTGTATGTCCTCAAATGCTAAAACCATGAAACACATCTAATTTTATGCACTTATTTAAAAATGAATTAGTTATTAGTTTTCCCATTATATATTTATAGTTTGTTTTTTGTACCTGCATCTGACAGGTGTTTTCCAATTTTGAGTTCTGTTTTTTTTATTTCCTTAGCAGCTTCTATAGTGTTTGCTGATCTATGTTGGTACAATCTGCAAATGTCACTATTTTACTAACTGTGCCAGAATCAATATCATTGACATACAGTATAATAGGAAGAACAGTGGTCTGAATACAGATCTCTGTCCTACTCAACTAATGTCTTTAACCCAACCGGAGCTTTCACCTCCCACCTGTACTCTTTTGCCTATTCCATAAACACGTTTTTATAAAAATTCAAAAATGTATTTTAGTGTCTTATCACCTAAAATCTGAGTGTTAAACTCCTATGAAGACCTTTATCAAAATCCAAAATATGCCATTTATACTGTGCCTTAGCTTCTTTGATCATGCAAAAATTGTTCAGGTTTCAGCATAGTGTCAGAGGGCAACAACTTAAAAGGTACAAAGATCTACTGTTTTTATTTACTATATCTAATGGACAAAAACACAAAGTACATTGATTATAGTATTCAAAATTATTCACATTTTGTATGAGTGCCTTGGTTCTGTTCCTAGGCTTTTACAGAAACAGGAAGCTTCCAAAACAGACAAAAAAAGACATTAAAATGTCTTGCTAAGGACCGTACTGCTTTTTAAACTGATGCAGTGCTTGAAGAGAACCTTTCTCCCTATTACAAATAAATGCATTTATTTTGCTTAGTGGATACTGGAAAAGGAAATAAATATTTCCCCAAATATAAGATCTATTTTCCATGTTAAAATTACATTTCTTAGTTACCTGGTACAGGAATCTCTGATCTCCGTTACCTGATACAGGCTTGCTGTCTTTGAAAGAGAAATCCCAAAGCACTGTACTGTACAGTTAGTCTGTAAAAAGATGGAGCCCACACACCATGATGATGTTTCATTATTAGAGCTAGAGAGAGCTCTTTATGGTGGTTCCAACAAAATTGTAGAGCACTTCCCAAATGGACTATTTATTGTCTCATAGTTAAAATGTAAAAAAAAACAACAAATGGCTTGATGAATAAATGAATAGCTGCATTCATTAACTTTACTCAGTCCCCGATCAAACCTACAGTATTGCATTTAAGCATTTAAAGAAATTCCTATCCTGATCTCGTTTATACAGTACCTGTGGCTGAAGGAGCTATCAGGAGATTCACATACTGTAATCATATAGTAATATTAGTTCTCGCAACTAATATTGCTACACAAAGTACAAAGGACTATATATCCCAGTGATACTTTATTTACTTTTATAAAGATAGAAAGAAGAGTCCCTTTCAGGCATATTCGTCAGTTATCTGTTATTCACTTCAGAGTATATTCATAAGCACATTATTTTTGATTATTGAAATTGATTATTGAAACTTTCCTTTCTTCTAAAATCTGCCGTTCTTAATTTGCTTTATCAATTCAGTGCAGTAGTTAAATTTATAAAAAGTACTTATGATGCATTGGCATAGCTATATTAACATTTTTAAGGCTAGTTTAAAATCAGTAAGGACTGCTGACTTCTGACTGCTGAAAAAATTAATAATGGAGAGAAAACAAATATCCCACTTGAAATAATGAAAGGTACTTGGAAGACTTGCACACTTCATCTCCAGAAGTTCTTCTGCGTTTTGAGGTCTAAATGTTTAACTTAATCCCTTTGGTATTGCGTGTCTTGGATAATACACCAGTAGGTTTTAACAGTGTGAATAATGAACTGAAAATCTCTGGGGGAACTTGAATAGCACTGGATTCCAAAGCAATTTTCAAGTTCAATCTGTAATGTAAGTTGAGAATGGCAGAAGACTTTTTTTTTTAATTTCCTATTTGCTGCTGGTGTTATGAACACTGTGGTTAGGATCTGATTGGTTAGAACTGTAATCTTAAGTGTAATCCCTAAAGTTTTGATCACCTTATGTCTTTTATAACCAACAACATCTTTGTGCCATTTAAATTTATTTTCCTTTGGCAAGTCAAGCAACCTGTAAGTGAAGAAGGGACTGGATTGTGTGGTTTCCTGTAAGGCTTTTCTGCCTTAAAGAATTTATTTGAATAAATTGTTAAATGTCACAAATTATTACATCAATAACATAGAGATTTTATATGAGCATTTAATATCAATCATGTTATTCCATATTGCCTTTAAATCTTTATATCTTTTTTCTTTGTTTATTTACAATATTTGTTTTATGAATGTTTATTTAAACTGTGGGAGAGGCTCACAAATGTTGTCCAAAATGAAGCAATGCGGGTTCTTATTAATTTTTAACCTGTTCTGTAACAGTCTCAAAACAGTGCTCTGGGATATATCAAACAGTATATTGTATCTTGACAAGGAATTGGCAAACTAGAATGTTATCTGATGCTGAAGTAAAAAAAAATGCTCCATATTTTCAGAAATGTAAAAATACTAATAATAGGCACTACCTGCTTAATATCATACAATAGCATAAACTTCATTTATCTGTTTTTTTACCTTCTAGATACAAATACATTGATAGAACAGATTCACAAATTTTCAAGGCTTTTTTATTTTTGTGTGGTTACATTGTCCTGTATATTGAAGTTCTCTGTACCACTCATAGTTCATTTATACATTAATGAATCACATCCAATTACACATACTCTTTATGTTTTTACATATACTGTGTTTCATAAAGTAATCATTATATATGCTGTGTACAGTATATACCATATACAGTATATAACCAAATCACCTTTCTTGGAGAATTATTGGAGACAGTATCATTATCCCATGTTTAATAAACTGTTGCAAATGTGTTCCATGGGGAACTCTAGTATCACATTTTTTAAATAAAGTGTTCCAAAAGACCAGATTCCAGAATCAGAATAATTAATGTTATTGAGGATTATGTTAAAAACTTATATTTAGAGCAGGAAGGTGGTACAGTAGTTATTAGTGCTGTCAGTTTTTGGAGTGCTACAGTATCTGTGTGAAGTTTATACAGTATTTCTCTCCATGTGTGCTTTGGTTTTCTCTAAGCACTCTGCTTTCCTCCCACAGTCCAAAGACATTCTGGTAGGTTAATTGGCTTCTGGAAAAAATGGCCCAGATGTGAATGTGTGTCTTTGAGTCTTTATATGGACTGTATCTGGCTGCCCCATGACTCTGAATTGGATTAGACAGTTAGGAAATGGGTGGAAAGAGCTGCTGAAGAAACACTAAAAACAAGGTAGAGATGCAAAAAGCACCGTCATGCCTTTAACCACCCTTGAACATAAAACTGTTAATTTTTCTTTTACACGTTATTCAATTCAAGGTGTTATTTAGGATTACAACTTTGTGGATATAAATCCCACAGTAAAAAACAGTATTGACAATTTGGAAACCAATTACAGAAACAGGCTGAAACATGTAAAACAGATTGTTTCATGACAGGCACCTCTTAGAAAATGCTTTTTGTATATTGTCATATAGGTAATGTAATATATACTGTAGTTAGTTTTTATTTAACAGTTACCATGGTTTGTATTTAACTGTGTATGGACAGTAACTGTGCCCTTTGCTCTAGCTCGAAACTGTAAGGATGACAAGTTTTTGTCATAATCCAACATACTGTACTGTCTGATAAAGATGGCTATGATCATGGTATGAATCTGTACAGAGAGTCGCATTACAAGTCCAACACCTGAATAGTTTGGCTTTTTCCTTTTTCTTTTCTTTTTCCACATGGAACTCACCTCTACTTGTTCTTTTGCAGCTTGCATACTAGTGCAGCTCTCTACTGTAACCTCCTCTGATAAAGATGGTGTGCTGTAACTGGAATGTTGCTGCTGTCAACTCATCTCCCTTTGAATTTTCACCAGCTCTATGGCCCCAGGGCTTTGACTCAGTGTAATCCAGTATGCATGTACAGTGTGCATTTTATTGCTCCGTTTGGATTCTTTAATTATTTGAACAAAACGTCCATATAGTATAACTTTATCGTCTTTTGATGCTTTGTGATATTGGAACTAATATGATAATGTAATATCTCAACAGGCTCTTTATATAACATTCACTGTCACACACCTGCATTTTCCTGTAGTCTCTGTGTTGAAGTCCTTTTCAATTGCCGAGCATCTCTATTTTAGAGACTACTTATCTCAAATATGCCAGTGACAGTGCTAGATTTGTCACTGGGGCTGGCAGCCCCCTACTGAGGATCATTTTTTGCAGTTTGTTCTTTTTCTTTTTTTTTAGAATACTTTTTTTTTCAGAATACAAGCAACAGTTTAATAATTTAGCATCCTCCGTGCTGAACAGCCTGACTTCCAGCAGTGACAATGTAGAAGCTAGTAGGATTTCTCCATCTTCCAGCTGTTTGCCACAGGTTAAGATTTCCTCAACACAGATCTCCCATGATGCAGCATTTATCTGCAGGAGCCATTTAAAATGCCAAATATGCTTGTGAATAAGTATAACTAAATAAAAATCCTAATAATAGTAATAAGAGGGCATTGATTTTCATTGTGGGAGCTTATTAAACACTCGCTGCCTGTGGTTTAAGTACATGCCCACACTGAAATTACACTTATATATCGAAAATTAAAGCTGTGGAACAAATAATCTCTTAGATTCTTGTAATGGAATCTTTTTTTAGATAAACTTTTTATTTCGACTTTAATAAGGATCATCAGAACAATAACAAGATGCACAAGAAACAATGCAAGTACAGTAGTTTAACAGATGAATCGTAGAAATAAAAAAATATAATTTGTTGAATTTCTTGCAGATTGTCCCTTTAAAATGTTGGGTTTTTATTTTGAATTGTTTTTTTTATTGCAAGTGGATTTTAGAATGAGGGGTATCTGGAATGTGCTTTTAAAAGTTTTGTATTAACCCTTTTGACTTTAGTTGAACATTATTCAAGATTCAGGGAACTCTCACTATTAACATTTCATACAGGATGATAGCAGGGGCCATATCTCAAGATGCATAGCATTATATTGAAATCCTGTTGATTTTTAGCACAGAGACTGATAAGCAAATATCATTCAGCTTTTCACTTAACCTCCCACCTTCACTAAAAACCAAAGCCTACAGCAAGAGAAAATTACATTTTTATATGATCCATTGTTTCTGATGCTGGCTATTTACTTTCCATTTTTCATATGTGTGTGAATGCAGCAGAGTTCAACAGGAATCCTCAGGATATAAATTGAAATTGTATGAACTTCAGAGGATCTAATCTGTTTGGTGGGAACAAAAGAAATGTACTTTCTGTTTTTTACAGACTTGTGTAAAAGAAAAGAAATACTGTATATGATCACATTATTTTTGTAGGTCAGTGGGAGGCAGGTCAATGTACTTGAAGGGTGGACCATTTAAAAAAGTATGCTGGAGTCACATTTATTTAAATGTTTGCTTATTGTATCACATTAGTTTCAGTGTTTTGTTTTAATGAATTTGTGAAGAATTCAGACATTTTACTGTATGTCCTTCACTATTTAACTGAAGTGATCACTCCACACCCTTTTATCTTGAATAAAAAGAGCTCATTAGAGATCTGTTCTAAACTTGCATACAGTTTACTTCTATTTATGTTGAGTTATGAATGGAATCATTTGCACTTGGATATTAACGAGGCAAAAAACAAGACACTCACTCAGGCTTGAATGTACCTGTCCTTATTCAGATGCTATCACACCCTGATCGTCCTAGTGTGAAAGGCACTAGATGGAGGATGATCCACCTTGATCATTCTCAATCCTATCTTCCCTTTTGCTCCTAATATGAATTGTTGTGATAACCTTTGCTGCAGATTCATTTTTCAAATGCTGGATGGCAAAATAATTGATGCAATTCAACCATTTCTTGCATTGTTTTTCTTTATAGATACTTTATCTTTATGAAATGTTCTAAGCTGATAGTTTGGACTTCAGTATTAATTTAATGATTAACTTATCATGCTCCATGACTGGCAAATAGATTCTGCATTGTTGAGGAAAAAATGTTAATGGATATAAAAGTGCTGCTTACTTTGTTTGATGTTAGTAGGTAATACAGAGTGCTCTATGTACTGTAGTTGATTAAATATTACGTTTTTATGTAGAATATTATGTTTAGTTCTACACCACAAAAAGGGGATTATTGCCTTAGAAAGCATGATAATGATTCCTGGTCTCAGGATCTTTTCAGTCTAAAACAAAGATTATAAAAGATTCAGGTATTTGCAAACATACAGTATATGCTAAAAATAGGATCAGCCCAGAAGAAAACCCCGCTCTCAGCTGTGAAAGAAGGACATGGGATCATGTTTTCCTGGATGAAGAAATAGGTTAGAATTTTTTTTTCCTCAGAAGGTTGTAGATAACTAAAACAGGCTTCTCTGCCAGATCACACAGACCCACTGTGGGTTCCTTTGATAAATATTAGTATATTAGTATAGAATATTATTAACAGTTAGCTACAAAACTATTAAATGACAAAGATGGCCTGAACTGGCCTCCTCCAAGCTGCAGCCTTTCTTATAAGGTAATGTATCTTTTTATAATGATGAAACCATCATTTCTTGGTAGGTAGAAGGAGGAGACTGAAATCAAGTCTAGCTGGTCTATGTACAGCCATGGACTCTTTATCTGTGAACACCAACAAATTCTCCCTTAGTAAGAATAGTAAAAACACATACAGTATACAGTATATACACAGTAGCAAGCAGGTTCCTCCCCACCAATATAGCAAAGAAGGGTGAAGAAATGGGGAAGAAAAATATAACAACCCTTTTCCATTTCCAGTCTTCTGGGATCCATGACTGTTACAATATGATAGTCATAGGAGGATATCGGATTGATCATGTAATTGAAAACATTTCAGGTGCTTTTGAGTTGGCTTCACTCACAAAACAAAATCGGTTTTCTTCCTCAAAACATTTTATGGGAATATGCCTGGTTTACATTCTATTTTTCTTCTCTATAGGATCATAATTAGTTTAGCTCGTTCCCTTCAAAATGGCATATTTCTTACAGAGTGACTTCTTTGATGTCAGGCCATGTATGAAATCACTTGATCTTTATTTTTTTAAGTTCATAACTTTATTTTTAAGTAGCGCATGTCATGAATTTTTAATTAACCCTTTGAGTTCTTGCTATGATGTAGGGATATAACAACATCAAAGCGCCTGTCTTTGGAGTGTCAACCAAGCTTATTTGAGGTTGTCTCTTTAGATTTAACTTCTCAGAGAGTTAGAAATGTATTCAGTTTGCTGGGATTTTTGGAAAGAAGCTTCTATCCCACTCAAAGAATGTTAAAACTTTTAAATAAGCGTTAAGCACTATTATGCAGAAGAATAATGACTACTTACAGTATGTCATGGAAAAGCACCTAATTGTTTGGTCAGGGAGTGAAAGGTTCTATTTAAGTTTTCAAAAATGAAACTAAACTCTCCCCTACAAAGAAGAATAGATGTTTAAAAGATCAAAACCTACCATTCATTACTGTTTTTCTTTTTTATTAGTTCTTTCAGCTTCACAGCATTTTATTCACAAGTACACGAAGATCAAAAGCTTGAGTGCGAGAGATGCATAGTAATGAGAATACAGATGTGACACATCACTTTCAAACTGCTTACATATGCAATGTATTGCTTGTGAGTTTCAGGTGCTTTGTTTTTAAAGTATTTGTGCTGGCTGCTGATGTTGCATTGGAAATTGATATCCGATTGTCAGTTTATTGTCAAAGTCCTGTCAATGATTATTTTAGACCTGTGGATTATCTAATATTTTTTGTTTGGGCGGGTTCAACAACTAACATTTTCATTACCCTCTTTTGTCCCTCTCCTCTTTGAACAAAGACATGAACCTAATGTAAATGACATATTCCAGCAGGTGAAACAAAATCATCCTTTTATTCATATTCATATCATTGGACCTGAGGCATTATGTCCTGAAAGAAGGAAATCTACAGGGTGATCCCAAGTACTGTACATCAACCAGTGCAAGATATAGGCAGACTGTGATTGGGATTCCCAAAGCAGCAACAACACAACAAGGCGTATCATCACCAGACCATTAGTCAGAACCTTCTTCTCTTTAAATGAAACGGCAAATTCCTCTGACTTACACCTGTGAACTTACAGCGAAGTACTTCTGTTATTATAAGTATTTTACACATGATAACAAATTGGGTCGGCACACATCCTAAAATAATCTTTGACTGCAAATTTTATTCACAAATAAGAATAAAATGTGAACTGAGCTGTCTACTGTGAAGCAATGCAACAGTGTCCACATGGGTGCTGCTTCATAAAGCCAGAATGATAGGCTGGATGTCTTCTGTTTTTCACAAACTGTTTCTGTTGTAGACATTTTACAGAGTTAAAGACATTTTAATGTCAAAGATCACTAGAAACCTACCAAAAATTCATGTACAACTTGTTCATAAATTTTACTGTGACGGTTCTTTATCCTGTGCTATGCATCAGCACAAGATTCTAGATTATTTTAAATGAATTTAAGCATATGCTAAGTAAGGTAATTCCCTATATATTTGCTCTGACCTACTTCTAGAATCTGTTTTTAATCCGGAATCTTTTTATCTCATTCCAGGGTTTATTTAGATTGCTTTTGCAAGTACAGCAGTTAACCTTCCGGCAAATATAGGCTGCCGTATCCATTCATTTTTTTCATATCAATTTTTCATATTGATTTTTTTTGCTATCAAATACTTTCTATTAAAAATCCCAATAAATCACAATAAATAAGGTTTAGGTGAATTGTTCTTTTTTTCCCCTGTTCGGACTCCATTAATATTGTGATTTGTCTCTATCCGACTTTCTTAACTAGTCTTGGCTGAAACGTTTCAGACCAGCTGTAGCACCACATTGGTGGTGTTAGCCTCTCTTTAGGCACTGGGATTGCTTTTGCCATGGCTGTCTGCAAACATGATTCTGTTATATGGTATTGACCTATTGCACTGATTAGGTCCATAGTTTAAAGACACCACATTAATAATGGCTGCTGTTTCCTTGCCTCTCGCCCCTTCTTACAGGTATAATATGACACTGATCATGGACAGATGACTAACCTCTCATTTTTACCCCGCTGGGGGCTCAACTGCAGATGCCATCCTTTATTGCAACCCATTCTTCTCCAGGCCTCCCTGCTGGGGGCCTTTTGGCATCAATGCAGTAGCATCTACTTATGCCTCAGGTACTCAGCACGCACAGCTGTGGTTGACATAAAGAGCCTCTAAGGAGAGCTGTGATATGCCATCTTCTTAATTACCCCTGCTATCTTAACTAGAAATAGACCATGGGCTTTGGAGGATTTGTTTTTTTGAGGAGTGCCCAAAATATAACATAATAATAAGCTCGCTCTTTTCCCGGGTTTACTCATTCCATGCTTTTCATTAAAAAAAATAGGTTCAGAAGGACTTAATACTGCAAGAAAGGCTTTTATCCATTTGCTTTCCCTATTTGAATGACTCATTATTCTCTCTGTCAACAGTCAGGCTTTCTGAGGAATATTGATTCAGAATGGTAACAAATGACATGCAGAATATAATGCAGATACTCAATTGTCCCACAAAGAAATAAAACCATATTAATTTTCTTTTTAAAAGCCATGCAGTTGGCAGGCTCATATGACATAAACAAGAAATAAAATATTGAAATTCAGATATGAATGTTTGTTTTGCCTAAATTAATACACTGGCACTAGCCACAAACTCTATCTGCAAGTTTTGTTTTTTTTGCAGTTACTTTTAAATGATAATGCAAAACCATACAGTATTTACATTATTCTCAACATATCAGCATACAATTGAGGATGATGCTACTGTTTATAATCTGGAAAGCAACATTGGGCTACTCTTTCAAAGTTGCAGAAGAGTATGAAACAACATTCAGTAAATCAAAGTATAGATAGTTCTGGACTAAAAGGTTAACTAGATATTATTTTCAGTGATTTCCATAGTAAAGCAACAAAATTTGCAGTAGTGTTTTAAGACACATTCTCTTCTCACTTTTTTAAAAGCAGATTATTTAGTGTCCCTTGCAGCCCTGTATTTACTATTACATCGTACTGGGGTTGTCTGTTGCAAAGTTGCACAGAACTGAGTTGTGCTTCTGCTCATTTAGCCTCACATGTCAATTTTAAGTCAAACAGTATGCATTATTGTGACTCCCTGGTCCTTTGCATACTTCTGTAATGGGAAATTGTTTATATTGAAGAAGTGCTGAAATTGCTCTGATCTGTTACAGGTTCAAAATCATGAAATTTACTTTAAATAAATTATGCTGCCAGTACTTCTGAATGTTTTACCAACTGGAGGAGTCATTGCATTTGAAATGGATGAAATGAGTGATATTGATGAGTTGAAGAATCAGGAGCCATTCCCACAATGTGGACTGTGCTCACACTGATCACTGCACTTTGTCCTCTTCTAATCTACATTCCATCTGATTTATCTGATAAATATACATTTAAATTCCTGTGTTCATGGCTAATTTAGAAAGCTATGAATGCACATACATAGGGGGGAAATCCTCAGACTGTCTCCTCAAATAATATATGAAGATATGCATGAGGATTTGATGTAAAGGTCTCCTTTTCTGGTGCAGAACAAAAACAATCAAAAGCCTATATTATAAATAACTTCGGTTGTTTCGGTTATGACTCATTGGTAGCAAGCTTTTTGACTTCTGTAACACTGAAGCAAATTTTCTTTCATTTGACTCCTCTTAGCTTTCTGTAAAAACATTGTTACTCTCTTGAAATATTTCATGGATTCCTCACAGAGTTGAAGTAATGGGTTAAGAACCCTTCACCTGGAATTTAAGTCCCCATAGCAACATGACACTATTGATCTTCCTAAGACAGGTAGTTAACACAAAATGAGCTTTGCAGCCAAGGAAGATAATGATAGTGTTATATATGTTTGAGCTAAACAAATGGTATTGAATTATAAGTAATATGTCTTTTTAGCAAACTTCAATTCAAATATTTCCAAAGATAAGGCTGGTGAGTACTGGAAGATTCTGTACATTCCAAGTCCGACAAATCTATCAAACTGCATTAACAGACAATTTCAATCTTTCAACGGCAGTTTTCCTTGCTTATCTTAATTGTTGATATTGTATATCAAAAATATGAAATTGACACAAGAATTGTGACATTACTTTGGAAAGCAACACAATAATAAAATATAATGTCTCAAGGTAAGATAAGACTGTGTCTGTGATGTATCTTTCTAGGACTAGTAGGATCTCCAACAGCACAGGGCCGTCTTTTTGGTGTACAGTAGGTGATTTCACTTTTGCTGGAAGGAATACTGTAGTTTGGGGTTGGGGATTCCTGAGAAGTTATAATCAAATCGTGACAAGGGATGAGATATAAGCAACACAATACCAAGACCAGGGGAGTATTTCTAGCTATCAATCACTGTTCAGAAGCCACAACAGAGCTTCTAATTTAATTTGAGAGACATGACATAAGTTCTACATAACGAATAGAAGTATCTCAAGTGCTAATGTTATGTAGAAACAGTCATTTAATTTGGAATCTCCCTGAAAAGCCTTTTACTATAAAGAAAACACATGTGATTGTGAACATAATAGCTTGTTGCAACACCCTATTTAATATTGGTTCATTTTCTATATGGCTTTTAGAATACAATCAAATAAAGAGCAAAACAGTTTGGTTCCAGCTAGCATAATATAGAAAACAGTATCTTCCTTCCTAAGACTTTTTGGTGGAGGATTGGACAACAGAAAAGGCACTGAGTGTTGAATCTGGAGAAGACCTGGTGTTGGACTGGGCTAAAGAAAG
Source organism: Lepisosteus oculatus (assembly GCF_040954835.1). Lineage (NCBI taxonomy): Eukaryota > Metazoa > Chordata > Actinopteri > Semionotiformes > Lepisosteidae > Lepisosteus > Lepisosteus oculatus. Next base: position 30,882,727 of record NC_090706.1, read on the forward strand.
AGCGCTTTGGTGCTTCAGTATTGCAGCCATAGGAACTGTTGCTATAGTAACTAACTGGCGACTTGAAGGTTTTCTTTGCTTGGAAAGATATTTATACATTCTCTGGCATGGAGAAATATTTGGTTTTATATGATTAATTGACAGGCTAAGTCAGTGGGTTCAACATCTACAATAATCCCACAGGAATTGAGGTGATAATGATTAAAAGGTTAGATTGATGAAGCGATCACACGGTTTAGGATTTCCCAGTACACTACTGTGCAAATATTTTGCTTCGGTTAAAGCATTCCTGGATAAGTGTTCAAAGTGACTGATTAGGTGATGTCACACCAACCGCCAGCACTAAACTTAGAAGGAGAAAATTTTTCATGAGTTGTGCCCTGGAGACATACAGTAGGTTATGAATTCTAAAAGCACTAATGCTGAAGCTTATTTGGCATAGCTGTCTTCTTTTATGCTGATTTGTATATACAGTAGCATTTGTATTGATTTACATATTTATTTTTTAATTCAATTACTTACTATACTGTAGGTGTATGAAGAATGTCTTGCTTGTCCGGAATTTCTTAGATAACAGTAATGGCACAAATATTCAAATAGGTAGCTTCATCAGCATACTTAGGCTGCAAAGAAACAAGTAAAGGTTTATTCCATACTGAAAAGAAAAGAGACATAATGTTTTGGCTGTGGAGCCTTCTTCAGGTGTGAAGATCCTCGAACCTTCTTCTCATGTTACGTCTCTTTTCTTTTTTTTTTCAGCATGAAATAAATATTTTCTTGTTCCATGGCACAAATACTGTATGGTAGATGTAGCCCTTATCACTACTTAGTCAAGCACTGCAGTGTACTGTAAGGAATACCTTCTACATGACAACAGTAGCCAGTAATGCCTTTACTTATTTTCATGCTATGCACTCTTTATATATCCATGCAACAGGTCTGACATTAAGAATAAGCCTTTCTAAGGGACATTGGCACGATCTTCCCAAAATGAAGTCAGTTCAGGCTGAGATTAATAAAGTTCTGCAGGATGCAGAGTCATTTAGTTGCAGTTGACATACCCTGAGGTAATGAACAGACTATGCTTCAGGGGTGAATGGCTTTTGGATAACTTATGAAGGTGTGATGTACATTTTTGATCAGTTGGATGTAGATGGAGCATTAAAGACTGAGTATGGGCAGTTATCCCGTTTCTATTGCTTGGTATGGCACAGTAGATAGATACAGTAAGTGTTGCAAAGTCATTTTAGATGCAGTATGTATACATTTAAATATATAAAATATGCAATATATAAAATGTAATGTGCAGAAATTATGCTCCTTTTCTCCTTGGTGCTACAAGGAAACAAATAATATCCAACAATTGAATGTGTTGCATTTATTGTTTTCCCTTTGTAATACTGAGTGAGACTTTTTTTTTTGGTTTTGGCACAATATTCAAGATGTCTAATTTTTGTATAGTTGTCATGAGAATATTAAGCTCATTTAGGAAATTATGAAAATTCAAAGTGATGTGGACATTTAATGGCTGTTTATAATTAACTGTTTGCTTACTTAATAAAGACACATCTTTAAGTCAACAATTTAACAGTGAATTTCATTTGAAGATTTCACTGTAAAGTAGACTGGGGAAAAGGTGTGTTCAGTATTGAGATCCTTTGATCTTGACATCTTATAGAATGTTTGCAGAAATTATTTAAATTGGTTTTGAATTAGTTATTGATTAGAAAAATGTTATTTTAAGGTCTCGTTAGAAGGCCCAGATTCTCTGCAAGTGATTAGAAATACCTAACCAAAAACATTTAACCTCAACTTTTTTTCTAACAGGGCCTGTCTACTATTTCGCACTCATTCCAGCATAATTGCACAAATCACTATTAAATATTTAGAAATTCTGATTATATATATTATGTTTTGTTTTTCTTATTTTGCGGATTGTAGAATTAGTCTCTCAATTCAGACTGATGTCTGTGTTTGAATTTTGTAGTTATGAATATAACTACAGGTTTTGGGAATACAGTATTTCTGAGAATCCCAGAAAAGCATGAAAAGCATGTGCATAGAGATAGACTGACTTCACTTTTTCTCCGCTCATTTCTAATTCATATTGAACAGCTGATAATTGTCCTAGCTGTACAAAAAAAAACCTATTAGTAGAGCTCCACAATGAATGACTTGTTCAATGGGAGAAATTATTTTATTTTGAAAGATTTATTCGTGCTGTGAAAGTCCAATATGGTCATTAAATGGTGCACCATGTTATAGCAAATATTCTGAATGATGATGTCCAGGAGGGATATAACTTTCAAAATATCCTCTGGCTTGATTTTTACTTATCCCTGATATTATTGTATTTCTGTGTGCTCAGAATAAGTTCATTCCTATGGATTACAGAATGTTTTATACTATATGCAGGCATCTTCTGATTTTCTTAAATGGCAAATAAATGCTTTATATTATTTGTCTACTCTCAAATCATGATGATATAGTAGTGAAATGAACAAAATCTAAGGGAAACCTTATCCTTCTTAGCTGTGAAACCATCTAAGCAATTAACAGTCTTCTCTCATTTAATTAAGACAATGACTCAAAAGCTATTGATTACCACTTAAAAGAAAGAAGATGCCTCCTATTTTAACACCTAAAACTAAGAAGCTGATTCATGATTCTGCCTCATAAAAACTGGCTAAAGTGACTGACTTCAATAAATAGATGGAAGCAAACAGATTGCTTTCCGGCCCTGTTACACTTAGGAGGCATACTTTATTCACCACAGATAGACAAGCAATGAAATTCCTCTCAGTTGCATTGTCACAGATGTCTATAGTAATGAAAGATCTTGTTTATATAACTGTCGAGATTCAACATCCCCTTATATCGTGGAACCACATTGCTCAATCAGATATGACAATGTTTTCTTGATTGTAAGCTGGCTCTACTTCTCGTATCTTAAGCTTAGGCTTGTCCTGCCAAGCAGCAGGGGGAGCCGGCAGTGATGGGGCAGTTGGTTACTTCACCTACCTCCCAGCGTCCATCACCATGAAAACCGATCACCTGGTGACGGTTTTTTGACCTCACCCAGGTGTCTTTCAGTATAACTACTTGGACCTTGGACCTGAGTTCGGGGCTCTGTCATTGAGGTTTGTCTCTGAGCTCTTCGAGTATAGTTTGTCTGATTTTGCTACTGCTATGACCTGTTCAGCCGGGTTTTCTGGTTTTGACCTTCACCCGCCTGACCACGCTTGAGCTACTTTTCATGCCTGTATGCATGCTTGTCTTATGCTAGCCACAGCACCGCATCTGCCCGTGTGGCTCACAGGCAGCCTGCAACTCCTTTCCAGAGTGCTCACTCTGCGCTCATCTCAGTTCCTGGAATTGCATACCGTAGCTCTGTGCAGTTCCCTGCGGGCTGCTTGCGGGATCCCCGAATCAGCTGCCTCTCACCCAGGACTTGGGTTCACATATTATGTCCATATTTGGCATACTGCTACTCCACCTGTCGTGCAGGGAATGAGCACAAGAGTGTCTTTATTCCTCATACTCTGATGAACATCAAGTAAGATTTCGGTGTGATATTGGAGGTATCCAGTGTCTCTCTAATCATTCAGTGGAATGTATACACATGCACATATCCATGTTTCTGTCACTTTAAATTTGTCTCCATTTATATAAAACAAAACTGGACATACAGTATCTGAAATAATGCGATACTTCTAAATAATAGCAACAATCAAAGTCAGAAATAAACCTGAATATCAGATGCTTTCTCAGATGTGTGTGTTGGTTTTGATTAAAAAGGATCTGCAAGGGGCCTTGTTAATTTTTTGCTGCTTAATGTCTGACTTTGAATTGTTTTTCTTTTAGAATGTTAAGCTGTAAGATACAAGTAATAGATTGTATATGGGTATACAGTATACCATTATCAGTGCAGTACAGAATATACTGTACTTGGAAAGGGCTTTTTCTATTCTCTTCTTTACCATCACTTGAAAGCTTTTTCTATTCTCTTCTTTACCATCACTTGAAAGCTGTTCCTCTTTTCACCTCCAAACCACCGTTTTGAAAAAGATAGTACTCTTTGACGTAGGAAATGCAAGCAATTCATCAGAAGGCTTCTAGTTTTAATTTCTTTGTCAGACTGATATTCTGAAACATGTAGCAGTTCCTTGTACCCTGTGTAGAATCACACAGACGACATAACTGCAATATATTTGACTAGATAACAAGGCTATGCGTTTATGTCTGCATATGATTCAAAGTTTCCTGAAAAGTGATAGAAATCAATCTTATTACTTTTGCCTTGCAAAACTGTCCAGAACCTTGCACAATTTCCACATTATTTTGCTTTAAATTTGCAGATGTGCCAATTTGAAGTTGCAATTAGTGTTAGCAATATACAGTACACAAACTACTCACATTCAAAACAAAAAACCTAAATAGAAAAAATGGAAAGATCATTATAGTATAAATATACCGACCCTTTGCTGTGTCAAACCTAAATTAATTTAGCTGCACAAAATAACTTTAATGAGAAACACAATTAGTTAAGTGCCCTCTATCTGTATGCAATTATAGTGGTTCACATGATTTCAGAATAAACACACCTGTCTCTCTAAGGTCCTTCAATACATGTAGTGAATGTCAACTAAAGATGCAACAGTGAAGAGCAAGCAGCTATCAAAACAACTCAGGGATAAAGTAGTAGACAGGCACAGATCTGGGGAAGAATATACCACATGAAAAGACACTGAATAAACCTTTGAGAACATTGAAATCTATAATTAAGAAGTGGAAGGTGTAACATACTACCCCACAAGGGTCTCCCTCCAAAGGGAGCAGGTGGGCAAAAAGGAAAGTAGTTTGGGATAGCACCATGAGGCCAGTGGTAATTTGAAAGAGCTACACAATGTACTGTAATTGCATGAAAGGGAAAAGAAAAATCCATGTGTCAACAATATCCTGGTCACTCCACAAAGATGACTTGTATGACAACCCCATCTCAAATCCTACATGGAGTTTACAGTAAAGCTTTTGCTGTATGTGATATTGCAAACTTACATTAAAAGGTGCTGTGGTGACACCATCCCTATAATCATGTAGGGGCTGTTTCTGCTCATCTGCATCTAGAAAGCTTATTGGGACTTAAGGAAAAAATGAATAGAGCAATGTATACAGCAGGTAAATACTAGAGGAAAAAATGTTTTTAATCATTAAAGACTTTAACCAGAGATGAAAAGGACAAGGCCAAAGCTACACTTACTGTATGAATAAAAAAGTGACTGTCCTTGAGTGGCCAAGTGAAAATCCTGGCTTGAGTTGTGAATTGAATTGTGAATATGTGGAAAGACTTGAAAAGTGCTGTCCATAAGCAATCCCCAAGCAATCAGATAGAGCATCAGAAAATTCTCCAAGAAGCATGGGTAAAAATTCTAGCAATTCAGCATTCAAAGTACTATATGTAGAGACTTAACCAAAAAGGCTTGCATCTGTAATTACTGCCAGAGCTACTCCCATCAAATACTCAGTTCATGTTTCTGAATATTTATGCAATCAATATATTTCTCTTTAGTTTTTGCTGACATTCACTGTAACTCATCTTAGGCTTAGAAGTTTTCAGCTTGATCATTCAAGTTTCAAGTTTTGAATAAAATATTAAGCTTAAAAAGTGTGTGCATCATTTGGTAATTTCACAAAATGGGATTGTTACAACATGGTCATCAACTGGATAGAGCCACATCTGCAGGACAGGCTGAGGAGTTCAGTTGCTTGGTCCCAATGAAAGCTAACAGATGTGGAAGCAGGGAGATTCACTTTACAGGCCGAGAAAGACAGACAACACAGAGGTTGCACCATGCAGGCAGACTGAGAAAGGAAGAAGCAGGAGATGTGCTGAGAGAACAGACAAAGCAGGAGATTTACTTAAAAGGGGAGAGAAGGTGGAAGAAATGGCCAGTATGGTGCACTCAAGCAGAACAAGGAACCTGCATGGCCAATCAGGTCTGGAGGACCAGGAAAGGGTTTGTGTCTGTGAAAACATAGTGAATAAGGGGCAGAGGAAACTGAGGGTTGTGAGCTCTGGCTAACCCAGGCATAACATTTTTTGTAAGGGATAAGCAACACATTTTGCAGAGGGCCATTGTCATTTCCTTAAATTAAGGAGTTCTTCTCTTCTTTTCTTCTTTTTTCTCCTTAAGTTTAAGAAGGAGTCTTAAGGTGTACTGTATGTAGAAGTAGACTCACTTAATCCACAACTGAATTGCGACACCCATCAGGATGACACTTAATATCCATTATGAGAACGCAACCCCAGAACACAGTAGGTCAGGTACAGCAGTGAAAAATGTCTTCACCAATTTAGCTTAAAGTCTCAACCAAAGGTTGTCACTTCCTACAGTATAGCACAGGGTGTCTCCTTCATCTCCATACTGAGACATTTTTTAGTTTAATTTTGTTTGTATATTTGTAAATACTGGTCCACCTGCAAATGTGCTGTCTGGTAGTCCACCAGCATCAGTAAGAAAATATTTTTATGTGTCCTTGGACATTTCCTATCCCAGTACTGATTAGACACAACCTTACTGTAGCTTCTGAAATCTGATGAGATGTGTCTAGTACTGTAGGTGAACTGGTGAGAGAGACCCATTTTATCATTCATCTAGACACATGGAGGTAAGTCTTGTTTACATCAGAAAGACACAGTGGTCCTAGCAAAAAATAGTATTTTTTTCTTGTATGTGCATATATTTTCAAAATATATTTTCTAAGAATCTGTAGCATTTAGAGGTGAATTGCAGTTATCTTACAGTTTAAGTCTTTTTTAAAACAAATTCTAATAACATTTGACAGCTCCATTGATAGACTTCCATTTGTTTTGTCTCTCAGTTTTGTTTCATATATCAATATGTGTTTTTTTCTGTTAATAAATAACAAAATAATGGATGTTCTTCAAGAGACCCAATGGAGTCTGATGCTGTGGATTATCAAAAGGTCTGTATATCAATTTAACAAAGGGAGATGGGTAGTTAATGAAGTTTCTTTCTGGAAAAGAGATGAAACAGTGAAGTGAATTTGAGTCCCATATACCCTGTGCCTGGTGAAGGCCTATCGCTTGTTGTGGAGACAACAGGCTTCAGAAAGTTTGGGAACTCAGTGGTGATAGCTTGCAGCTAAAGAAAAGTGATATGTTTGAAGTGCAGATAAATGATATACATGCAGCAAGGTGGTGTCTGCTTCCATGAATAATTTGACTAACACACGCAGTGATGCACACTGTGTGTCCTTCTTCATGAGATTACACTGCAGCTGGTGACACTGATGGATGACATGGTCCCCTTTATCAGTCCGGAGGTCTTCTCTTGCTTTCTTAGTTATAACTCTTAGTTATATCTAGGCGGTATCACCTCCTTCTCAGGTTAGACTGTTTTACTTGGTGTATCAGAACAGAGATGCAAGATAATGATGCTCATCCTCAGGCAGACTGCAACAGGTGTCTGCAACACTTTTGGTTTATTTTTAGAACTGAGTCTAAAATGGATACATTGTAGAGTAAACAGTTAGGCTAAAGTTTAATTAAATTTTCATTTTCGGTGGAACTGCTGTAATGTTTTAGCAGGCTGAATAATATAAATCATATCCAAATGTCTAAGTATCAATAATTCCTTGTTTTATTTTTGCAACAGGTCAGTTGAGTTTAAGCTAAAATGCCTGTCTGTTTTATTCATTTTTGTGAAGCTGCATTATTTTTTCAATATTTAATAGTAATTTCAGATAGTAAAAATGTAAAGGTTTAACGTTATAGGATGAATTACATGTTTAGCATTATGACCACTTGCTGTTATCTTCATATAATTTAATAAATGCAATTTATTTAACATTAAATGGGAAGAGAGGAACTTCATTTTCATGACAAAATGTGGCATATACAGTATATAATGCCATCACTTTATTTCTTAATTGTGTTGGATGCTGTATGTCTTTGTGGTCTGTTTTTAATTTAGTGCTATATCAATTGAGTAGAATACCTATTGTATTTAAAGTACAACGTAATAGAATACACATTATATTAAAATAAAAAAACAGCTCTTATTAGAGAAAACCTTTATCAGAATGACATGTAGTACTGTCTAATCTGTAAAATATATTATACCTGAGGTACAATTTTACAAAAGTTTAATTGGTTTGAGATTTTGTGGAACTTTTTTTAACATTGTAGCAGTCAACTTTAATTTTCTTTTAAGGCCCTGAAAAGGGTGTCGATAACCTACTTGGACCTTTCTATTTTAATGGCTTGTAACAAATTTAGATGTTCAGTATCTTTGATTAATTGTATTTTATCAATGAGTTCAGATAGTGATGCAATTAAAGAGTATCTGATCTGTGAACCAGATACAGTCATCTTGTACTATATTTTTAATTTAGCTGAGGGAATTTGTTAGATGTTTTCTACATTTAATCTTGGTCTGCATTTCTTCAAACTGCCGTGAAATACTGCTTCAGAGTGGCACTTATGACACATATATACTGTACAATATGGTTGACAGTATGAATGTTATTTTTTATAGTATTAGTCCTTTATATTAGATGGAGACGCCTTAACAAAGACACCCATTCTGCTAAAAATAAAAAAGACATCTATCATACTGAAAATCATAAGCAGTTAATAGAGGACACACAAGACTAATAATAATTTTAAAAATAAATTGACTTTTACTAAGGGCTGATCAGTATTCAAGATTAATATGTAATATAAGTTTATGCTGACTGCATTGAATTAAACCATGTATTTTATATAATGTATTATATACATTCACCACTATAGCATTCAAATAGCAAAGTTTCACAAGTCAAATATACAGGGAGCACACACAGCACCTACTATTAATCCAGCTAATCCTCAAGAATAAATCAAATAACTAAAAAAATCAGCCTATTAACAACCACATTTAAGAGAGGCATTTAAAAGACACTGAGAGTGAAATGCAAAGAAACAGAATGTGAGGAAGCTAATACAATAAAGATCTGTTTTTCCAGTACAAACTTTAAAGCCCTCCTTTAAAAAGATTCCATTGATACAACATAAACAGTCTTCTTCCTTTCCTTTTGTGCCTACTGCTGTTGATTAATGTCAGGTACAGTAACACCAAGCTCCAGTATTACATCCGGTCCATAAAAATAAAACTGTGCGTGATCCTGCAGTAGTTAAATGACATTTGATTGACAGCCAGGGAACATGACAGCAAGTGGGCATCTTTGCAAAATGTGAAACTTTGATGAACTGGCTGGGGATCTGGATAGTGGCAGTGCTGTTTGTGCGTTCTGCACCTCACAGCCAGTGGAGTATAAAGGAATCCAATGCATCCTTTCAATTTCTTTTAGCAGGGGATTTAGCAGAGGTCATTAGGTGGCAGTTGTGTCTTACTTGAATGCTTTTAACTGTCTTTCTTATCTTTGCAAAGAATTCAGCTCTTTTAATCTAAACATTTGTTCTATTATTGTATTTTTAGCTGCAGCAGTTCTTCCTCTCCAGGGTTGTTAGTGATTTTCTCCTGTTTCTGTGAAAGAAAAAGGATAACAGTCACAAGTAAGATCCTAACTCTGTACAGTAAAATACATCCAAATTTCAAATTGCCTTTTCTTATTTCCAAAAAAGCACCACCAAAGAAGACCAACAAAGCAGTATTTAATTTGTGTTTTATGATGTCACTTTGTTTTGTTCTACAATGCATAAAGGCAGTGCCATCATGTAAATATTTAGAACAGAGAATACAAGAGACATGATTTATGTTTTTTTGAGGGCACAGCTGGTCCAGACATACTGTAATGGCTGGACTACATTCCCCAGAAGTCTTTGGGGAATGAGCTGCTGCTGTCTTCAGGCATCTGACCAGTTTTAAGATGGTGATAGATTAGATGAGCATTTAAAAGGCAGGAAACTGAGGCTTTCTGAGTTAGTTAATATGTTGATGAAGTCGATGAATTTTACTGTATTCAGAGGACCACTCCCTCCCCTTGTGAATTTTAAGAGTAGATGTGGTAAAGGCATTTGAATGCCTAAACCAGCAATACCTAAAATCTATATTATAACACATGAACTTTGGACCCATTTTTAGATTAACCTGCTGTATATAGGTAGCAATGGTAGGATCCTAATGAATGGCAATTAATTACAACCCTTTGAAGTCTTTTCTGAGGTTATTCAGGGCTGCCCATTCTCTCTTTTGCTATGTGTACTAGCTACGAAGTCCTCTGCTTGTGCCATGGGTGATGTCACACTTCTCCCTGATAATGGGTCAGTCAGCAGAGTTTTGCATTGCTGTGATTGGTTCTCTTTGGCTATAGTACATCTGCAAAAAGTATTACAGTAAAGTTGATTTTCTGGATTCCACCTTCTCAATCCCACACTGTTATGCGATGGCATTCAGGAGATTGATTGTTCACTTTCTGTCCAGTTATTACTACTAAGCTGCTTTGCATTTCCCTTGCCTCATTACAGAGAGCTGGACCTATTTTCCTGGGTTTTGGTAGGCAGAGGTGTTCAGAGTATCAGGTATCAGACCCCAGCTGGATGTCACATTCTCAGATGCATGCCGTGCATTTAATGGAACAGCGAGAAATGTTTTAAGATCTTATCTGATTTTACATATTAAAATCTGAGATAACAGCATCCAAATCATGGAAGATCTTGTTACGCCTTACTGTATAAAGATAGGTCGACCCCTGCAGGCCTCACAGAAACCCAAACAGGAAAGGTATGGAAATGCTCTCTTCTGAGGTTTTGTGTAATGTTCACATTAAAGAGCCTGGTGTGTCATCCACCAGTGTTTTCCAGTACAAACCTTCTTGTACCACAGGGGCCTCACTCCCGGCCCCTGCTTTGATGGAATGGGCCGTTGTGAGGAAGAGATGAAACCCATTTCTTATGGTCTTGCCATTTTGCTAAGGCTTTCTGAGCCAGGGCCCAGTTTCAGGACTGGTTACAAGTACTTTCACCTAACTTTTCCCTCAATACTACTTTCTACTTTCATTATACATGCCATCTCTCTTGTCAGACTACCCTCTGACGTCTTTGACAGGATTTGAGTCACAGTAAGCAGTGGAAAGGAATATGGGGATGTTCAAAGACATTCAAGTTCCAGTCAACGAAGTGGGTAGTCTGTCTCTATCCATCATTAAAGGCAACTATCACCTCAGAGATCTGTGGAAACTAACGAAGGAGGAAGCATAAAAACTGTGGGGAACAGAGAGTGAAGGACTGCATTTCAAACCTCTGTGATAATATAGAGAAATTGTGTAAGGGAAAATTTTGTTTTTCCCTAAATGTTGCATTGAGAATGAGTGATTTAAATTGATATATGATCCAATTTACCTCAGCAAGTGTATTTTTTCTTTAGTTTTTTTATTCATCTCTGAATGTTTGCATACTCTATATACTGTCTATTTGTGAAAAGAAAATAAAGTTCTTAATTAATCTGGAGCCCAGGAGGCAGACGGTATGTATGAGCTTTCAAACAGGAATAGAAGCACTGAGTAAGGACCTGGAACTCAGGAATGGAGGGTAAAGATTTTGGAAATCCATGTGACTTTAAAAGAGCATGGGTTTTGTATCATACAGATGTGTGATGGCATCAGTTGTCCTGCACCCATGCCAAGAGCCCTGTTCTAACATCCCTTGTGTGCTATTTTATGTAATATTTTATTAAATAGACATGGCATAATTCATTATGCTCATCATCATTTGTCATTTAATGAGGAGTATATTGTAAACATTTCCTTTTGAATACTATTACTATTACTATTATCATACTATTTACTGTTTTTTCAAGTATTTCATTAACAATTATTGCGCAAAAACAATGGTAGTAAGGCAATAATGTACTGCCAATGACAATAAAAGGCTTTTGCAAAAATATGCTTGTGTAGGAGGAAATTTAAATTTAGTGAAAAGCATCATGGCAAACAGACCAATAAATGGCTAAACCACCTACAGTAATTCTGGGTTGCAACCCATAGGTTATATGGCAAATAGGTTTGACAGAAGTGTCTGAATTTTATTATTTGTGTTATGAATAGCAAATACAAAGCAATAAAAGCTGATTGCTTCAATTTTAATTAAGGTTCTTTTAATTAACTCAGCCATAATAATAAACTGTTCTGGGCACCATGGTGTTGGTATGGCAATAAGCACTGCTGCCTCGCATTGTCAGGATTTTGCGTTTGAGTATGGGTGTCTGGCATCTGTTAATTTGGAGTTTTTCCATTCATATTTTGTCTGTTGGTTTTCACACTGTGCTCTCATTTTCCCTCATCTCCCAAAATGTTGTTTTCCCCACCCCACTTTACTTCCTGTGTTTCTGAGATAAATTGTATCTTGCCGTGACCCTTGTCATGGTAAGAGGTTTTCTGATAGAAGAGATTTATAAAAAAAGGTTAGGCACTGAAAGAGCACCTCCTAGTTTTTTGCGGACCTTGTATGGGAAAATGTGTCACCAAGTCTTTCACCCTTCATTTCCATGAGCTCAATAATAACATGAAAGTTTTCAATATTCAGAATTGAAGAGTACAGTTACCCTGCTCAAACCTTCAACTTAATATAGCTCTGGGGTCAAATGACCGTTGAATGTCATCTGTTCAAAATATCAAATCAGAGATTCCAAATGATCTTTAGTCTCTAAACTTGTTTGTCATGTCAGCAGTTGTTTCCTTTTCAGTGTTTTTTCTAGTCTTACCCTTGTAATACTGTCATGGTTGCCTTGTCATAAATGTGTGCAAGACACTTCACACGAGGTGCACATGGAAAGTTGATGTGATGATATTGTCATTCACAAGCAGAAGTATTTTCACAATTATTTCAAGCTTCAGTGTTAGCTCTGTCACCTCAGGCATGCATATTCTGTAATAGTCAGCATATGGAATGTTTCTAATTTTTGGACACATGAAAAGTGGAAAGCCTAACTTATAAACTCAAGTGCCTTTAAACACTAGACTGTAGTGCACTGAAGCTATTTGGTGACCCATCATTCTCCCCACCACTTTCCATTTAATTGAATTCAAAATTGAGAAACGTTATTGCTGTGAAGGTTAAATTAGAAAAGACAAATGACAAATCTCAGAAGAATGCCTTGAAATAACTACTGTAGGTAATGAAAAAAATCAATAATAAAGAAAGCAAAGTATTGAACAACCTTATAAATGTCTGCTTTTAAATAGTACTGTATGTACAATTTCTAACCAACACAATGTCATTTATCATTTATAAACGTGCTACTGGATAAGTGCATACACGGTAAATATACAGTTTATAGACTTAACAAATCAGATATTTTTCAACAGTCCATGCATCACACTGGAGATAAATTACTGTATTTTATAGGGTACTTTACAGCATTAACTGACAGTCAATTGTACAGAGCTAAAGAGGTCATTCCACCCCAAAACGAGAGTAATTCTTGAACCTGCATTTTGAACAAGAATAAAGGAGCTCCCTGTGGTAGTGCTCCCTCCAATCAAATACTGCATGCTCTTTGAATGTGCTCTCAGATTGTCTATCCAGCTCAGTTCTTATCTTCTGCACACCAGATACCAGGTATCTGTCCTCTGCTAGTTCTGATCTTCTCTGAATTTATGCAGTGATTGACAGTTTGACAGTAAAATTCCATTCACGCAGAGTCTGTATTTGAAATCTGAAAAACATCCCCTGACAGGGTCAACAAGAACATTGCTCTCAGGTTTTAATACTATACAGCCAGTCAGCAATGAGGAGGAAAAGTATACAGGGTTGGCAGCTTGGCTTGCTTCTCATTTATAATGGATAATTAAAAGGCTACAAAGGCAAGGGGAGGAAATCTGGATCCATGTCCAAGTGGAAAGGTAACTTTGAATCCGGTTTTAGAAACAAATCTCAGTTGTATAGTAACGAAAGGGCAATTTTCCATGTCTGTTCAGTCTTTGATTGGTGCGTAGCCTGGTATACCCATTGTGTTTTGCAGTGGTTATGACCCAAATGTTTTAAATAACCACTTAGTTTACTGCAGGATCAAGCTGAAGTCTAACCTGGCATACTGTATATTAGGTAGGAGGCAGGACACTTTCTAGGTGAGGTGCCTTTCCGTCACAGGGCTCACACATGCATTTACTCTCTCGTGCAAACAGAACACTTTATTAAAACATATAAAAGATCTCTTTGGGCTGTGGAAAGAAACCTGAGCATATGGAATAAACTCAAGTGGCCCCACAGAGAACATGAAAACTCTGAACAAGAGACTGAATATTGACGATCCCTATCTAAAAATAGTCATCTGTATTCACAAGTAATGTTTCGCACATTGTTTCAAAGGTATTATTTTATTATAGATTTTGCCTTCAGTCAAGCAAACTGTGATGTGTTTGCAGTTCAGGCTATCTGTACAAAACTGAAAAGGTCCTCCTAGGCTTAATGTCTGTGCTGAAAAAAATAATAGAGAAATTAACGTATAGGAGAGCCATGGCTGAGATTGAAGCACTGGACAAAGCTCAGTTTCTTCAAGCATAAAAAACCACTTGGTGCTGTAGAATGCCATTAGTTTCCCAATGCACAATGTTCTGTTACCTTACGCTGTTAAGTGTGGTTTTCATTGAATCAATCAATAAAATGTTTTATATTTTTGTTGCTTGCTGTACATGAATCACAGTTTTCCTTATATTTCCTCTAATCCATCTGCACTTCAACTAAGAAGTGTCTTATCATCTAGCAAAAACATAGCTTACTGAGACTGATCCTTATCTTTTATGCTCAGAAAATACGTTCTTAATAGCCAAAGTCGCTTTAGTTTGCAAACTGGAAGAAGCTCTGTACACATCCTGACAGGTATCATAAACTGTGATTTGACAAACAGGTTTCCTTCCCTTTAAATTTTCAGTTTCTTTTTCTCCTTGTGAAGGTAGTAATGAATCACACAGAAAAGTTGCAAATTTTGGGTTAACAATTTAGAAATATCAAGAAGATAGATTATATCAACTCCTCCTTCAAAGGTCAAATATAAAACTGCATGCATTTAAAGTTAATTAGTGTCACTTACATTAAAGTGCAAAACACTTAATTAAATAAAAAGAATTAAATTTGTGTTTGATTGGCTGTTACTTGCTTAACAAAGTTTAAGGTATTTTCATTTGTGCATTTATAATCTAAAAATTATAGTTATTGTTTTCACTATTTATAGGCAAATAAAGCAGTCATAAAACAAATATTTTTTTTAAACAGAATTTTTGTTCTGTAAATCTGTGTACATTTAATATATCTGAGTTGTCATGGCAACAAACTGGTTAATACAACTTCTAGTTTTTGTACTTTTAGATTAATTTTTTAATCTCTGTCCCTCTGCAGCTGCATGGTGATACAACCCCTACCCCCATTAATTTTCCCCATTCACCATTATTTAACAGTATGTTCACACTAATCGAAGATAACCCAAGTAGTGTATCTACTTACAATTCAATAAATCACAGTTTTCTAAGTATTTTACATGTACAGTATAAACCTAGCACTGTATCCAGTTACAGTACATTAAATCACACTGGCTCTCTACCTACAGAATGTGTGAAAGGCTTTGGGATTCTTTGGAATGAAAAATGCTATACAATTGCAAACAGATAATAATGCATACAGAAATTTTCAGTCACAGAAACACATCTTTAAAGTGTTCCACTGTACTGTAGGCCCCAATAAAAGTGTATCTATTTAACTTGATTCTAGTGTATATCCTTTTACTAAGGCACCAGTTACCAGTCCTGTTCTGGACACCAAAGTGTCTGCTGGGTTTTGTTTCAGCCAAGCTCTAAATTAAAGTCAATTAATTGAACATCAATGCTAATAAATGATCTGCTTGCTTGTTTAGATTTTTGTGGTTACTTTGTGTCTGCACTCAGTCCTGAGTTTCACAAATGCCCTATTTCAAGAGTACTGTATGTTCCCAATAACTTCAGCATACGCAGCATACGGAACTTTAAGAACCCACTCGTCAACTTAAATGAGGTATTTCTGACTAAGTACCATGCACATGTGGCAATTCTGTCATTTGTACAGTACCTTTCAGAGTGAATAAAGGTCTTATTGGTGGCAGGTTCCTTATCTCCTAGGAAAAATATTAGCATGGCTCATTTTTCCAATGCAGTCCTAAGGATTTTATACATACACGTCAGGTAATGGTAGTGTCAGTAACCTTTTTTTGTTGTAATCATGGCTTGATAGTATTTTGCTCTAATACAAGAACCAGCATGAACTACCATTCTGCCAGAACTGTAGTGGAATAAAATACTTCAAAGATGACCTTCAATAGAAAGATGTAACCTTGAGGTGAGTGCAGATGATTATTTTTAATATCCTGTCCTTGTGCCACTTGTTTCAGAAGTCCAGATCACTGATGGAAATGGAAGTGCAGTAGACTGAAAAGGATTTCCGAGAACGACACCTTTGACTCGACACATATAGGCCTTTCAAACAGTATAAACCCCAGAATGGATTATTTGTGAGGTTGCAAACTTATCAAAGTACAGCACTTCAACAGGTAACAATATTTTTTTCGTTATTATGTTTTGAAAACTTGCTACTGTACTGTTATGTTAGGCCTTATGGTTTGACATTGATAAATCCTTTTACTTTATTGAACTTTAATCATGCTTTATTAAGCTTTTTTCATATTTACAGCTTGTTTACAGCGTGGAATAGTTTAGGATAAAGATGCTGATAACGTAGTATTATGTAGTACATTGTGTGTCATTGCATTTAAGTGGGTTTAAATTGTGGATCTCATCAAGGTACAGATTTAAATTATTTTGTGCTTTGCTGCATTTGTGTCCAATTATAGTATTGTTTGCTATAGATAGTGGTTGTCAAAGAGATTTTATTTCATTCAAATAATAACAAAGAAGCTTTGCTGTTTACCTTTCAGATATTAAACTTAAACGTTTGACATTAATAAATGAAAAACTATTTTTTAAATAATCCCCATAAAATTTAGAACTACAGTATTAAACTAAATTTAATTTTAGCAGTGAGTTAAATTAATGTGATGGACAATCAGTACACAGAAAATCTGGCAAACACATATAAGCAAATGGTAATTTCCCTTTGTAGAACTTGTTTTAAATTACCTTCTTACTTTCTGCTGAAACAAGGAGGAGAAACTAATGTTTACTATGTTACTACAAAAAAGTTATGAAAAGCAGCCCCTACAACTAAAATCCATTTGGAAAAAAAAAACATTATTATTTTTTGTAACTAATCAATCATTCATGGCTCAAAATCATTATGAAACATTGCAGCTTGACTTGTGAGGATAATACTGTATGAGGAGTAATTTTCATTCTGTTGTTAACAAAAGTGTGAATATCTGGTAACTCCCTATTTATTGTGATCTGCAAGCAGAAAATATGTTAATGTTTTCATTTTCTGTTTCTCTCTTAAACAAGGGGAAATCCTGTTTTTATCATCAGTTATCTTTTGCTGTTTTTAAACAAATCTACCATGTGTTTCTTAGACATTGATACTCTGCATATGGTATTTATTTCACTTTTCTTTAAAAAATAAGCTGTCAGCTATTTTTATATTTTATACCCTCACTTTCTGACATTGCCAGTTGTTAATGAACTCAGCATAATGATGGAACACCTACAGAGTGGCAGTAAGGATTGTACGTCTCGTTTTTCAACATGCTTGCAGTTAAGCCATTCACCTGTATACAGTGTGACACACTGTGAACTACACTGCTGCCTTTTAGCACTTATAGGAGGAACAATGACAATAGTGCCAACTCATTGGAACCTGACAAGTCCCAGGGGTTTCTCTTGTACAGCAATCCAGTGGTGACTAGGGTAATTCAAGATCTCCTATTACTGGCAACTCTTGATCAGTTGTGTGCCATTATCTGGCAGGTTCCAGTCAAAACTAACTTATGACAACCTGGATCAGGCACCTCAGTCTGTGCTCCAAGCAAGCACACTTGGAAGCCTCTATGTACTGTATTTCACTTTTAAGGTGTAACAAACAGGAATGGTTTTAGATTTTAATATATAACATATTGTAACGCTTACGGCCGACAAGCAGTGTGTAAGAGCCGGCGTACCAGAGCGGGTGACGTCACCGCCCTTCCCTGTGATAGCAGGACCACAGCTACTGGGCTGTAGAGAGATCTCTCTTTGGCTCACGGGGCTAGGTCGCTGCAGAGAGACGCGGAAGTCCCGGGTTCGAGCCTCCAGTCGGGATGGGGCCGACCAGATGCGGCAAGGGCGCCCGCCTGAGCCCCCGTTGCGTTACATTGGTGTCAGAAGCGGGGCGGGATAGCCCTTCGCCGGGGACGGCGATTTAAGCGGGGGAGAGTGTAACGCTTACGGCCGACAAGCAGTGTGTAAGAGCCGGCGTACCAGAGCGGATGACGTCACCGCCCTTCCCTGTGATAGCAGGACCACAGCTACTGGGCTGTAGAGAGATCTCTCTTTGGCTCACGGGGCTAGGTCGCTGCAGAGAGACGCGGAAGTCCCGGGTTCGAGCCTCCAGTCGGGATGGGGCCGACCAGATGCGGCAAGGGCGCCCGCCTAAACCCCGTTGCGTTAAATTGGTGTCAGAAGTGGGGCGGGATAGCCCTTCGCCGGGGACGGCGATTTAAGCGGGGGAGAGTGTAACGCTTACGGCCGACAAGCAGTGTGTGTAAGATCCGGCGTACCAGAGCGGGTGACGTCACCGCCCTTCCCTGTGATAGCAGGACCACAGCTACTGGGCTGTGGAGAGACAGGGAAGGGCGGTGACGTCACCCGCTCTGGTACGCCGGCTCTTACACACACTGCTTGTCGGCCGTAAGCGTTACAATATATATATTTCTTGAAACCATTTTGGAAAATATCTTATGGGCAGTATATAACTATTGTTACTCTATACTGTATATGTTGACAGCCAAATGAAATTTTGGCCTATGTACATTCTGAGTCCAGTTATTAGTTTTTCAGGAATAGAAAATACATGGTACAGTACCGTTTACAATAATGAACAAATGTGAACAATCGTCGTGGCACAACAGACTTGGTACCTAAACAAACTGTGTGAATCCAGCAATAATATAAAAGCAGGAATAAAGGAGTAGAATAAAGGAAACCAGAGATTTGGAAGAGATAAGTGAAGGAAAAAGAGGAAAGAAAGGTCTTTCATACAGTATGTCTGGGTCTAGCTGCAAGCTCTCAAAGAAGTTTAAAAAGGTCTGCCAGTCAGAATAAAATTTAGCATGTACTTAAACTAAGTAAACTAAGTTTCAGTTGCAGATTGGACAGTGGTGGTCTGGGTCAAATTATCCTAAGGCAAGAGATTTCCCATTCAAGGCAAGAGAAGTATACTGTATATAACACTTAATTCTAAGCATACTGTAGTAATAGACTTGCTGCTACAGTAGATTATTTAAATGTGTAATGTCTTGATAATGCAAAACACACATAAAATACTGTATACTGTATGTTAAAATTCAATATTACATTTAATTTAAATAACTAATAGACAGTTGTTTCAACCTTATTACAGCTCACAACGGTGGCATAGCTAACTGTGACCACTGAAGTGGAGGTATATACTGTACAGTATATGACATGGAATATATTTAAACAAATTCATAAGATAAATTTTCAATTAGAAAAGGTCTGGACTTTAAAAATCCATTACTAAAGTTTTCAGTTTTTTGTACAGCACACACATGGCATTAATCATTATGTACCTATACAAAGCACTGTGTGTGTTTGGTGATTGTTAGCGAAGGGCATATTTCTTTAGTGTGGTCCCAACATGTTGAATTGTTGATATACTGTAGTTGTCAGTATACAGTGTGTAACCATTATTTATAGTTTAAATTGGAAGTCAGATGTGGATAGTAGTGGATTTATTTTATTAAAACTTTGAATTGGGAGTGATTTATTTGATTTATAGAATACAGCATCAAAGGACAACCTTTTTTTTCTAGAAACAGAAAATATTCTGAGTGCGGGTATGTGTCCTTATCTGAAAACTCATATTAAGGAAATTGTCCACACGTAAACTTTGTAACTGAGGATCAGTTGTGTTACTAAGCATGAGAACATAATACAGTGCATTTTACAAAGGAGAGGAAAGATGTTCAGCCCAATTGACTGGTAGTACCTTGTCAAACCTAGTATCTAACCCAGCTACTCTTTAAAGGCTTTTCTTCTACACCAGCAGATGAGCTGAGAAAATATGTTTTTTGTACATTTATTATTAGAATTAGTCAAGTGATTGCCAGAAAATAACATATTTTGATAATAAAGTCTATTGCAAGCAGAGGCTTTCCGACTGAGCGAAGATAATTACATCTCTGAGTGACAAGCTCTTTCAGAATGTCTAATTCAGTGATGAAGAAAATCAGCTTCTGTTTCTTTGAATATTCCAGTGATTGAAGGATGCTGATTGATCCATCAATGGTCTTGGCTCTTGTGGTGATTGTATTTCTACAGTGAAATATGAGTGAGACTTAAGTTGTGGAGATCATTTGATATCATGCATTTTAGGGTATAAATAATTTAATAAATTTATTTATTATTTTTTATAGTCTAAAAAGTCCCAGTCCTGTCCTTATGGAATCTATGAAATTGTTTTTAATGAAATAGTTTTATTAGATAGTTAGTTTCATCATTATAGAAAAACATTGCCAGTGGAAATGTTAAGAGTAAATTACTGCTCAGCAAGCACCAACACTGAAAGCATTACAATGATAGGGTTTTAAAAAACTCTTTAGAAATCCCAGATGATTTATAACACAGGAAATCATATTGAACTGTCTCATGCCTAATGGGGCAAGGATATTTTGTCTTATCCTTTACCATAAGATAAGGACATAAATCTGTTTGTAAGTCAAATCCTTTTTTCAGAAAAGTATGAAGATAGAAATTGTGTCACTTGTATTACTATAACTATAGGAAAGTCAATTTATGCTTATGTCATTTAAAAAGAGGATTCTATGGTGTTGAAATATTGATAGATTTTTTCCCGATTACTGCTTTTCTCATTGATTTTTTTTAGAAGTGCAATGCACCTACTCAAGTACAAGAATAAACAATAAAACTTTCAAAATGAAAAGGAAACTGCACATTGAAGATTATTGCAAAAACTCAGTCTTCGTTTTTATGCTGTTGACACATTTATAACCAAACCAGAAACTTACTATACTGTAGATCTTTATTTCTAGTACTTCTCGAGTAATTTAACATGTTTTCTTTCTTCCAGCCAAAGGTACATATTTTATCACAGTGCCTCTAGTCAGTCATAGATAAAATTCTGTTTTAAGATCTGATAAGTGTTTCAGTGTTAGCAGTCTTAAGCCACCAAAAATCAGATGTGAAGTCTTTGACAAAAATAAATTACAACATCCAGGACAGCAACATCCACCCTGATACCTGTTGTCAGATCTCACTAGGAGTCAAGGCAGTAAGAAATAGATTTCATCAAACTCTGAGAGGAGAGGAAATGAAATCTTAGACAAGAAAACAAGCGACACCTTCCCAATGAATTCTGCAATGCTGTTGACAGATCAGGTGAAAAAAATAAAAAGTTATAGAAGCGTTTTCTTTAATGACTTTAATCATTTGAAAAGGCACCTGCTCAAAACTACAAAAAAATCCATACGTTGCTGTAAATTATAAAGGAGAATACCCATGATGTTTTAAATAATCAAAAGGCTTTTTTTTAGATAATCTGTGTTTACATTGCTGGCAACCTACCAAATTATCTAGGCTGAATACATTGTGGTTATTACTAGTTAGTCATATCACTTCTTCTGGCCAAAATTGAGAAAAGAGTATTGATGAATGATAGCTGTGGTCCACAATTATCCCCTAAGCCATACTATATATTGTGTGTTTTCATATAATAACCAATGACAAGTCTCTTATGTACAACCCTTATTGGCCTTGGTCAACATTTATTTGCTCTTTGTTCTAGTTGCTGTCCTTAAATACTTTTTTAGGCAGAAATTGACCACACTATATAAAATGCAATGGGTGATTAAAGAAAATTTAAAAAGCTTTTTGGCTTCAAATGAAGTCTGTAGTTTACAGAACGCTACAGTGTCTGAGGTATAGAAACCATGTAATTATTTCACAATTAGTTCAAGTTGTAAAAAAACTTCAAAATCCCACCAACACCTGCTCTAATTCATGGTTTTGTCAAACATAAAAATGTGTGAAAAATGTGGGTTAGGAGTACATCTTCCCTATAATAGAAAAAGCTACAGTAGGCACACTTGTTACCAGAATGACTTCATCCATCAGTTTGGCAATCCAATATTCGTTATGATATTTTTGGAAAGATATTATAACATCAGTTGTCTAAGACAGGGGTCTGAAAATGTACAAAGCTGGAAGGATTAGAGATTTTGATGAAATATAACAGAATCCTATTTTCATTTTCACTGTATGTTTGCCTTTGTTCCCTGACCTACAGTAGAATTGGCATGTATCATTTGCACTATTTGCTAACTTTATCTCAGTATTTAAGATGGCAAACACCAGAGTATGAGAAGGTAATTGACATTGGTAAGCCACTTTTTTAAGAAAAGCTTGCAGATGATTAATTATACCATTGCCATTGTTATACTGTGCTAAGATGAGCAATCACAATAAGTCCATAGACCTTCTGTATATATACATTGTATTGATGTACTTATGTATCACTGTGATTCGAATCAGTTTTATATGGTGAAAAAGAAATTGCCTTGATTAGAAACACTGGTCAATGTCAGTATAATCAGTATGATACAATTAATTTAGTAGGATCTTGGACTACCTTGTGTCTCCTTGGGGACACTTTTTAAGCACAATTGTACTCACCCCACCAACCCCAAATGAATGTTCATGTTAAATTCCTTTTGTCTACTACTTTTCCAGAAATATTGGTTTTACTGAAGTAACATATTGAAAACATATAGCACATGGTTAAAGAAATGTAATTATAATCATGATAATTTTCACCTGTAGAAAAAATATTTTTTGATGAGAGGACAGTATGTGTTCAAATTCACTGTTTCAATTGCCTGCCATTGTACTATAAGCATTGTTCTTTTACACACTGATCAATGCGCCATATACAATTCTGCCTGTTTTGCTTATAATAGAGACAATGAAGTAATTAGTTTTTGCCTTTACATAAGTCATTCCACACTGTGCATAAAGGCCCTGTTGAAGCACTATCCTTTCAACAAGCCTCTTCAAACAGAGATGATAAGGGGAATTTGGTTGAATTCCAATCAACAATGCCTTACATTCCATTACACCAGCTTGAATCGTCCATTCAGTGGGAATGGCAACAAATCCATCATCTATCTGGGAATAAATGTCATTTTATAAAACACAATGATACTATAAATAATATGGACTTTTCAAGCTACAGCTTTGGAACAGACAATAACTGATTTTCATGCCAAAGAAAGCACTGTCTTAAAATTAGCCAAGTTGCTGTATATCTAATAATATACACCATGTGGCCACTTTATTAGATACAGTACATCTACCTAATAGCGAGTTGGTCCCTCATTTGCCCTCAGAAAACAGTCTGAATTTGTCAGGCATGGACTTAAAAAGGTGTTGAAAGTGCATCACAGGGATGCTGGCCCATGTTTTCTCCTAAATGTTGCAAATTATCTGGTAGATCTCTACTCCGAATAGCACGTTCCACCTCATCCCACTATCATCCCACAGATGCACATTTGAACTCAGATATGATGAATGGGGAGGCCACTGCATTAAGTTGAATTCACCATTCAACCATTCCAGGACTTTCTTAGCATTGTAGCATGGAGCAGTGTCCTGCTGAAAAAGCCCATTCACTGATGGGTACACTGTTGCCATGGATGGATGCACCTGATTGGCAACAATGTTCCGATATCCTGTGGCTTTCAAACATAGCTCACCTCATATCAAGGGACCCAATGTGTTCTACAAAAACACAGTCCACACCATTACAGTGCCACCATCAGTCTGCATTGTTGACATCTGGCAGCATGGATCCATAGACACATGCACGTTTTGACATATCCTGGTCCTCCTATCAGCATTAAAACAGCAAGAACTGGGATTCATCAGATCAGGCAATGTTTTTTCAATCCTCCAGTGTCCAGTGTTTGTGTTCCTTAGTCCCCTGCAAGCACTCCTTCCTGTTTTTCACTGATGAGAGAAACCTGGCTGGATCATCAGTTGCCACACCCTATCAGTGACAAGGTATGACGAATTGTGTCTTCTCATACACCTCTTTCGGAACCACTTTTGTACTCAGCTGTTGGCTGACTGTGGGCCTGTCTGTTACTCTGCGCAAGTCGTGTTAGCCTCTGTTGTCCCCTTTCTTTAATGGTCTATTTCCGGCTACACAGCCACCATTGGGTGGATGTTATTTGGGTGGTGCTCCATTCTTGATATACCCATGACACTGTTATGCGTGAAAACTCCAGCAGGGTCGATGCACTTGTGCTGGTGTACTGTGTATAGCATCCACTACCATGCAGCTTTCAAAGTCACTTAAATCTTTTGTCTTGTCCATTCTCCCTATAAATTGCATACACACAATCCCTAGGTACTGTATTTGCCTACCTGCCCTGATCCTCTCTCTTTTCCCCTACCTCCCGGAGTCTGTTCATTATCCCTCCTCATTCTTCAGTGGAATGAACTACTGTACCCACAGGAATCATGGATAAAGCATCTGCTAATCAACCAATCAACCAACCAATCAAAAAATCAATCAATCAGTTTATTAATGAATTCCTGTGTTTTTACCCATTAGGTACACCTGCCCTTACCATGTAATTTATTTCTCAATCAGTGATAGTGTCATACTGTATGTGCTGACAGTGCTAGACTCTGGGAGGCAGGAGAATGGAGGGGGGTACAATAAGTCTGGAGGAAGAGAAGGAACAGAGACAGCAAGTGTTTGTGAATGAAGAGAGACTGATGGTAGACTGGAGTTGAGATAGTGGATGAGAGCTAGGGTTTCAAATCAGAAGTGCGCAACAACAGGGAAGCAGTGGAGGAACTGTAGAAATAAAGTATAAAAAAACGAACTTAACCAGTCAAATCAGTCAATTTAGATATCAAACCGAGAGAAACAGGAAGTTCCCTCTCCTATTATGTAAAGCAAGTATGAAATATAACTGAAATGACAATATAGCTTGAGGCAGCGTTTTAATCAGTGTGTCTTTTTATATTATCACCAAAGCACAGTTTAACCACAACTTAGCTCCCATCCACGTATGGATTTTGTTATTCTGAGAGCTAGTATGGTAGGTAAAGCATTTAAATTCCAGAAGCTATAATAGGCAGGTTGTGGTCTAATGAAACTGCAGTGATCAATTGTATAGAAAAATCCTGTGCACTGTACTGGCTTTCAAACAAGAACTTCTCTCATTCTGATAACCGTGATTGAGTGGAATTGGCAAAACAGAAGTGGGCTGCTTCTACAGTATATACCAAGTATTCTTAAGGAACGAAAATGCTGATTCCAGTGTTGTTTGATTAAATAAAAATGTCTCCTTTCTTTTCAAAAATGAAGTAACTGCCAAGTAAATGAAAAAAACATTTACTCCCACACGACATCTGTGTCATTATTGATGGTGTCATGATTTGCATGTGATTTATACAGTATATCACTGATTTTGAGCAGTGTGAACTTCACAAACTGCCATGATGATCCACTGTGATTTCTACTGAGAAAAAAAGAAAAAAAAAGTGAATTGTATTGCACAGATACAGATCGCAGAGGTGGTAAACTAGTATGTTTACCTTTAAATGTGATTTCATGGTGGGCAATGTTACGATAAATGCTCAGAATGGCCAGCTGTGTGTTCTGTTGCACTTTTTAGACATAGTTTTGTCATCATTGTGTGATCTTGCTTAGCTGTTGAAAAGGATTAATGTTTATCAGTTTTGTGTATTTTATCATTTGGTTTTAAGATTTTCCATTTTATAAAAAGTAGGGTTACAAGGAATTTAAAATTTCAAAGTATACATAGTAATATAGAAAAATATCTCATATCAATTAAAGGTAGAATGTGAACTTAAATCCACAGATTTGTTAGCGTCAGACAGCAAGGTTGCACCTCTAATACTAGCAATAACACTAGTTTTAAATTGAACCTGATAAGTAAATAATTTATCAGTAGATACGTCTAGTAAGAGATAACCATAAATTGCACTCAGCAAAATAACTTTTCTGTCTGACAACTACTCTAGAATCATTCTGTAATATTGCAATGGTGTTACACAGTCTTTCCAAAACATTCAAAATGTAAAGGCACTGGAACTATTACTGTTTAAAAAGCCCCTTGCTAGAACAAAGACATGGCAAATATCAGGCTACAAAAGCAAAGGCTCCGACCAATTAAAGAAAACGTTTTGGGGGTTTATGTATTCCTTTTGGATTCCCGGTTGGTTGTATTTCAGAGATTGACTGGTATTACTTTTGTTATGTCACAGAAAACTCATTTGGATTTCTTTGTGCTGGTGATCTTTTTCCACCAGTTTTCCGAACACCCACCAATCCCTGTGTCTGGTCCCAAACTCCGATTTGGATTGTTCTGATTCTGACTGATGGCTCAGTCCACCATCAGCTAAGACATGTCAGTCACAATCTTAATAGTATGCCATTCCTCACTCACTCTGAGGTGTTTTCACTCAATATAATGACAGTCACAGTGTGACAGCTGACAGAGGCAAGGAGCTTGATAAGGGAACGGTAATGAGGGATCTCACTGTCAAAATAGGGACAATTTATTTTGAAACGGGCTGTGATAGGGAAAATAACGCTTCGAGACGTAAGAAGACAGGTGACAAGAAGTGACAGAGATGGCATTAGCTTTTTATAAGACTATGCCTAGATTTATATTTTGTTATATATTTTTAATAAAATACATTTAATACCTTGAAAGCTCAGTTTAATGGGGTGCAAAAACAGATGAACTAGAATTTTCATTTGACACCTTTAGCAGCAAAGCAAAAGGCAACATATTTGAATCAGGTGACAAAATAGACATTACAAACATTCTACTGTAAATGTTTAAAAAATTACTAGAAATTGTATAGAGCGTTGCTTTTCTTCTTGTATTGCTCATGGTTGTAAATCAAACATTACAACTGGTATTAATTGTCTGTATTCACTTTTAATACTGAGTATACAGACAGCAGCAGAATAGGAACATGCCTGCCTACAGTGTGTTATTGGTCTTACTTCTAAGCTGATTTTAGCCTGAGGAACCTTGTTGATCTGCATACCACAAAAGGCTAATGGCACAACTGCATCTGGGTGGGAAGATAGCACTTACTGTTTGCATGTGAGTAATGTTAGTAATGCTCTTAGACATCTGTTGTCAAACTTAACTTACAGTACCTAAAAAGCCTGAGTAGTTGTGTGCAGCAAAGCAAATTAATTACTTTTTGGACCATTTTTTTAAAACTCAAGCTGGATATATGTGCATTTAATGTATTCATTATGGATTGAAAATGTACATAAATATCTTGTATTTTGTGTCTTTGTTTCAATTCCCATTATGTTTTAATCTTCATTTTCCATTCTTGACTGTCAGTATGGAATGACTGTTAAAAACCAGTAAGGCACTTATCTCCAGCTCAGAAACTCTCGGACTGGAAATCTGTTTACATCTAATTTCAAAGGCAAATAAACCTCTCTTTTCATTTCTTACGATTGTATCTGATGAGTAGGACATCAGGAATTAATAGAGGGCTGGCTGGAGTCCATGGGTGCAGTGAGCTGTTTTGCTTCCTGGTTTTTCAATCAGCGCTAATATTGTATTATTTGCCTTTTTAATAGCTGTTTCAGTTTAGATAAACGATATAAGCTCTATCCAACTCTTTAACAAGGGTCAGTTGAACGTAATCACTTTTTAACCTCCCTTCCCAGTAAAATGAATGCTTTAGGACACATTCACAGCTTTGATTGATTTTGTCTGAAACAAAACTTCATCAGTACAATCTTAACATGATTATGCCTTCTTGCAATAAACAAATCAATTACTTTATATAACAAAATAATTGTCATATTCTAGAAGTGTATATTGTGTTATTGCAATATATTAATTTTGCATATATAACATTTTTAAAGTGTACTGTATTACAACATTAATGCAATTTATAGCCAATATTCCCGAACTCATAGCATTGCCCTTAAATACTGTCATTACTTAGTGAGTCATTTTATAAAATCAATTGAGTTCACCCAACCCTCCCCATGCTGAAAGGGTGTATAAGTGCTTGAAAAGAAAATGCTAAACATGTTTGCTGGGCGCAGGTTGAGATCTTTGATTTAAGCATGTCACCATGAAACCAGCCAGCTATGACCATGATTTCCCAAAGTGGCAATTCACCATTGCCTGATTACTGCCAGAGCAAGAATTGTTGATGAGTCAGACTGGTCTGTCTTTGCTCATGGTGACATAGCAACAGAGCAACAGTATGAACCATGTGGAGGAGTCTGTCTACACTGCCTCATTTCTCCCCTGTGTGCTTTTGCAGATTTCATGCAGTACCTGTGAGTTGCGATGTGATAATTATGCATTTGGTCAGGTGGGTTTATAGGATCAACAAAAATAATTGGAGATTCTTAAATCATATAAATAAACAAGAATCTCACTTTCTTAACAGAAAATATATTATGCAGCAAATCATAAATATGTTAGTCTTAATCTTTATGGTATGAGTGATTAGCAATTAATGTCCTTATTTACAGTATGTCATTTATATACTGATAACAGTGTTATTATATAAAAAGTAAAATTAAAGTAAAAATATCTTTAAAATAATATACATTATTTTATAACTTTGGTTTTGGTTTATGGACTGTCACGTTGTAGCTTAGTGGCATATTGAATATAATTCCATTCTGTGTAGGTGTTTTGTCAAGTAGGGGTTTAATTGAGTAGTGTTTTCTGTGTTATGGATAAATGCCCTTTGGGGAAAAAGCTTATAACCTGGCATATTTGACATTTGACCTGTGCTGAACGGAAACAGGCCGGGACTGTGAGGTTACTTTTTTCTTCCCTGCTGAGTTTGTTTAAAATGCAAAGGAGACAGAAGTGTTGTTCTCCAGCAGCTGTTTGCATTAATGGACACAGATTTCTTGGCAATTCTAAAAAGGCGATGGAATGTGATGAGTGATGCTAGATCGGACTAAGGGCCTGAGTGCAGTCTCACAAAATAAGTAAAGCAAAGAATATGATAATTTCTGTAGTTTTTTAGAATTTTTCTTGATTTTAACTAAATATTTGTTGTATTTTGGCACCCTTCCATACAACAGAAGTAAATCTGTTCTTTCAGTCGAAGACAGGTCTAGCTTTGTATGCTAAAACTACATTAGACCTTGCAAATAAAGGTTATAGGCAAGCAATTTACAGAAGCATTATTGTGTGACCTTAAGAAATGGACTACTAGGTTCTGTAAAAATAGCTACCCGGAGGCTGTGAGATGCAACTCAGTACTTTAATTTTGGAATTTGTGCATGGGTCATTATTAATTTATCTGGTCTCATTGTTATTTATCATATTACTTGTGTGTTAGGATGGTATGTGAAGGGGTCCTGACCATTGGCTTTGTGTTGTATGTTTTTATTGATGTTTTTCAGTTGTAGGAGCTCACCAAACCAAATTCATTGCAACTGGTTGTTAAGATAGTGTTACACTTGAATTTGAACCTCAGTATCAGGTCTGTAAGTTGTAGTGGAAGCATTATTTCATTAAATTACAAA
Organism: Lepisosteus oculatus; assembly: GCF_040954835.1. Taxonomy (NCBI): domain Eukaryota; kingdom Metazoa; phylum Chordata; class Actinopteri; order Semionotiformes; family Lepisosteidae; genus Lepisosteus; species Lepisosteus oculatus. Next base: position 30,912,482 of record NC_090706.1, read on the forward strand.
GCCACTATTTGTTTATATGAAACTGTTTCAATAATGGAGTCTAGTCTTATAGGCTAGTCTAGATAATAAATTTGATCCTCCAGTTGCAGAGAAAATGACACACATTATGATCAGACTGAGTTCCTTATTTGTCACCTCTGGAATCTCAGTTCTGTCTCTCAGGAGGAACAGTCTCAATCAATTTGTTAGAGATCTCCGCCGGCCAAATCTTGCAGAACCTTGTGCCAGAAGAGGACCATCACTGGTCAAAAACACACTTATTTCCACCCTGTGTCTCCATCAGAGACTATCCAGTACACTCACTCTGTGCATCCTACATACCTGTTTAATATTTAATTATACATACAGGATGTATACAGTACACTTTCCTGTTATCACCTACATTTTACAATTCAATTTTTACACATTTTTTATACATTTACATCTTACAAATGTGGTGTTATGAAAATTAGACAATAACAGAAAATCAACTGAGTGGATAAATCAATAATTAAAATAAATGATCAAACCCCCAACTTTTAAAGATTTTGCCAAGAATATACCCGAACGATTAAGAGTTCAGGCATGCTTGGTTAAACAAATATTTATTAAAAGTGACAATTCACACACTAAACTCCACAAAACATAAACATACTGTACAACACGCACATTACTCTATAAGTTTTCAAGACCTCCCAAGATATACATCTAAACCACCCAGAAAAACCAAGTCTTCAAATGCATAATGCCTGTAAAGGCCCAAAGATAAGCTGCCTTCTAAACTACAGTAAATAACGTACAACCTGCAGTGAAATCTCTCACTGTAGACTCAGATGCCACAAAATAAAGGGAATCCTGTCTCCCTATTCTGTACCCATTAATCAGGAGAGACCATTTTTAACCGAGGCATTCTTCACACAGTTAATACGAGTTCCCTAAAAACACAGAATAACAAGCTCATTTCAAATACTTAGCTCCAATCTATTATTTTCAGGTGATCTGCATAACTACCTCTTGCTCTGCACATGCTTTAAGTTCTGTCCTCCTGTGTTCTCTCTCTCTCTTGAGGTCTGTTCTCTCTCTTGTTCTGTACTTTGTGTTTTCTCCTACCCTTTTCATACTCTTAATTATTTACTCAGAACTAAATGAACTAGGGTAAACTAGAAGATTCCTTTGCTCCCTATGTCTCAAACCCAGCACAACTAAGTAAACATCCCTTGGTTTGAAGCTCTAGGAAGTGGAAATATTGACACTAGTTGGGTTTTACCCATTGTGTTTAGATTCTTAGAGACACATCCATTCTTACCTACCTTAGCCTGTCACTGTAACGATGCATACTGTAGGTCAGGACCCTATGCAGACAGTAAAATCCGGAAGTGACTGCAAAAGGGCTACAGATAAACATGACAGGATCAGGATGGGATGACTGACAGGGATTGGGAGAGGGGGGATCAGTGTTCCGGTGCCCGGGGGGCGTGGCACTAGCGAACAAGTCCAAAACTATCCAGAAGGGGAAACCAGGAAGCAGTCCAAAAGTCCATAGCCGGGTGATCAATCCAAAACTAAAACAAGACAAGGATAAAAACCGGAACTGGATCTGGTGCGGGCAGAAGGAATAAAAATGGGATGACAGGGCCAGGCGCTCTGAGCGCCCGGACTCAGCTGGGTCAGGACACTGATAGGAGGCCTATGCCCTCAAGCTACGAACGTAGGGTGACTTGGTGGTAGGAGATCGTGACAGTAACAATATATTTGGAGAATTCAAGAACCATTCCAATTAATTTCTAAAAAATATATTTTTCAATTCTTTAGAGAACTAAACGTTTTATCATTTTAAATGTATTTATACAGTCTCACATAATTAAATGTGGTCTAAAGCTTATTTTGTTACTTTCAGTCTCCCATCTAAGTTTTATTTAATTAGTTACCTAAGAGAAAGCCTGTTACTGGAACTGTTTTAAGGAACAAAGCAGGCATTTTTGGTATGTTGGTATTGCCTGTTTGAGACAAAGGACAAGAAATCTTTAATTTTGTTATAATTAAGTCAAAATACTCAATCAAAATACATTAAAATGCAAATTTAAGTAACGCTATTCTTCTGTGCCCTTCAATGAAAAGGAACGTGTCAATACCTTGTATTCCCATTTATGAATAGTAAGGTATAGTCCTAACAAGGTCACATCCTAATTACCACACAGCATTTGGTTATTAATGATACTGTAGCTAGTGCAGAATGCTGATCACTTTACAGCATTGTCTAAACTTGAAACAATATCCGACATCCTGATCTTGATAGAGGCAAAGAGAAGGGAGCAGTGGTGTCTGCTGTTTCCTGGAATGTATTGATCAGCACATGTCACTATTATTTACAGCCCTGCTTGATGATTTAAAAAGTATCTCATTTGTGTTTGTTTCATAGACACTATTATAATGTGAAAAATCTTTTGGAGTTTATCTGCATCTTCATTCTTCAAGGGAAACATGATAGAATTTCTAAACACTTGACTTGTGGAACTATGTATATTTATTACTAGATTAAGCACTTGACTACCACTCTTTCATGTACTGAGAAAACAAACAGCTGTTGACCCCCCTCCCCTTTTAAATGCAATTAGTTCTTCACACAGCTGAGATTTTTAATTGCTATACTGTATATGGCCTCCATCACTAAAAGTAAAATTTGTTAGAAAATATTGAAAAATTCTAATTTCCTGATTCATGGATCAGTTAAGTTTGATTTTCTGCTTGTGAATTGGAAAGAACGTCCACCTTCTGAATGAGGGTGAACCTATTTTACACACCCATTAAAGTGAGTTAGTTGCATTTGCACAGGAAGGAAACTATGATAATATTTCAGCACTTGCTTAATTTACTTCTGTGAACATCTTGAAGACGTATAATTTATGACTCTACCAGCACAGCAGAACACAAAGTATATTTTATCTTGAGTAAGAAAAGCTAGACTTACCCTGAACCAGTAGAGCCTAAATGTGCACCATTAAATACTGTATAATGAAAAACATGCTAAAAATGACTGTTAATACAGTTTGTTGATTTTGACACTTTGAATTTACCTAGTGTTCTTCTTGATCCTTCTTAGGAAGTAGTTTGATGCTTTCCTGCTGTGCATTCAAATAAGCAAAGGAGCTTGCTTTAATAATATTTCTATGTTCATGCATCAAAGGATTTACGTTATTAAGCATATTGTGATTTCTTAAATCACAATATGCATGTTTAGTGTCCTTAAATTTGTGATTTTTTTATAATATTCAAGGGAGCCTGAGAGTAATTAACTTAACAAATAGTAAGAATAGGTATACGGTATGTGGCATCATGAATGTTGATAGGGTGATTTTGTGTTCATAGCTGAAAGAATGTCTGAATAATCATTATTGTTATCTTATATTAGACATGTTGTAGTTTATATAAAATCCATCCCTCCATTTTCTAACCACTTTATCTAGAACATGGTTGCCAACCCTGGCAAGCAGCAGTCATAAGGCAAGCTACACCCTGGACAGGATGCTAGTCCATCACAGGGCACACACAGATACAGACACGGACCCATTCACACCAAAGTCTGTTTTCCCTGAAACCTATTAACCTAACAAATGTCTTTGGACTAATGGAGAAACAAGAGCACATGGACAATACACATGCTGTATGAACATGGGGGAGAACATACAAACCCCACCCATATATAAAAATATAAAAAAAATAAAAAATGTTTTCAATATGTTTAAAAGCTCCTCTTTGTAAATGTTGTAATTTTGTAAATGATGTCCATCTGTCATCTGTTCATAGGGCACAAGATACTATTACACACTGGAAGAGTTACCAGTTCATTCCACTATACATACAACTGGTTGAGCGTTGAACCCAGGCCCAAAAGCAGCAGGGCCACCCTTCATAAATCATGCTACTACAGATACAATTAAATGTTTGTACCATATGAAAGTGTGAAAATGCATTTAGTTGAAAAAACTGAAGTTGAGCAACTTTCAGCCTATGACATTAAATAAGGAGGTCATTCACTTTCAAGTCATACACCAGCACAATATGAACCTCATGCAAACTGTTGTCCTATTTTCTAGATTTCAGATAATTTCTAAATTGAGAAACTACATTTAATTAAACACCTACTGTGGCATTTCTATTAGTTTGATGTTAAGTTCATAAAATGTCATTGACTTATGATGTGCTTCAAGGTGAAATGCACAAAACACTGTAACATCTGTGTTCTAATGAGAGTATGTCTGTTGTCAGACATACTTTTCACTTATAAGAATGGCTCATTCCATCTATTACAGCCATTGAAATAATGTTTCCTTCTACTACTGTCATATATTATTAATGCAAAGCTATTTTTTTCCTCTTCCCAGCCACAGGGGGGATAATCTGTGGTGTTATTTGTACACAACCAAATCTAATGACACCTAAAGGCAGCACTGTTTTTGTCTCACTTCTAAATCTATCCTTGTTGTGTGCTGGAGGCATAAATGATAAAACATTGCATTGAAGGGCAGAAGGATAGTGGTGTGGTGGCTGGGGAGGATAAGTCCTGTTAATCAGGCTAAAACATAGGACACTTCTTTTCACATTGCACTGAATTTGACAACAGTTACCCTGAGTGACTGAAAGATTATAGTAGATTTTTACAGGTTACTGTGTGACTGTGTGTAGTGTACATACTAATTATTCTATGTACAGGTACTGTACATGTGACCGAAGATACTTTGCTGTAGGAGGTTCTGTCCTTCAGAAGAGATGTTAAACTAAGGTCCTCACTATTTGGTTGTTAAAGATCTCAAGATTATTGAGAATCTGATGACATTTGTGATTATGTAAATCCAGCAAACATAAGTCCACAAAACCTGAGAATAAATGTGATAAACATCACATTTATTCACAACCCTGTGGGATTTTTTGAATGCTTCAATGGCAATGATTACTCACTAAAGACACCCACTGTGGTGTTATACAGTTAGAGTTTAAGAATACAAGGGGATTCTTAACCATTCTTCCCAAATTATTCTAGGTCTTTCAGAGCCTTTGGTTTCTATTTGTGAACTGCCTTTTAAAATTTGAACCAAAAGTATTTAATTGGATTGAAGGTTTGACATTAAATCATTAGTCTAGAACATTTATTTTATGTGTAGTTAACCTTTTGGATGTATGATTTGATCATCTTCATGTAGAAATTTGAAATGTCTGAAATATTTAGGTAAGATTTATTTTTTTTACTTTTTAACTGCTTGATGCATATGGATTATTACTTGTTATATTATTTCATTGAATTTGAATTATAAGTGTAAATCACATTCTAAGAGAGTAACTTTCTGGGGTTTCATAATGCTGTACAGACTAAAGAATAAAAACACAGTGTGATGTTCAGCATAAAGTCAGGATAGGCTGATGGGTCTAAAGTGATAAACACTGTGGAGATCATAAACCAAAAAGGAATGACTTAAAAATTTCATTAGAAATATTTTATTCCTCTCTGAAAGGCTCTTTGTACTTGGGCCTGGGCAAGTAATGGTGTTTAAGGATTTTGCAGACAATAGCTTGTAGAGAAAAGGCTTCTTTTATGTTGTCTAAAGTCAATTTGTTTTCATGAGCATTCATGGGTGAGTGTGCATTCAGCTGCATGTGAAATTGAGAAGGGGTGCAATGCTATGATAAAATCAGGCAAAGGCAAACTCCAAAAAGGTCATTGTTAGAATATTCTATTTATATACAGGTTTTCCTCATTTTTCTTCCATATATGAGGACAATTATAGGAGTAGGCTGAAGGCTGCAGCATCAACAATGTTCCATAGGGAACTCCAGTACTCTTGGAGATACAGCTAATGATACAAACTCTTGTGCTCCCAAGATCAATAAGATGGGACCACATCAATGTGAAATATGTTTAAGCAAATGTATTTATAAATGATAAGTGCATTAACAATTGCATGTATTAGTTACTATAAAATCTAAATTCTAAATTATTGTAGCAAATAGGAGTTGCGTTAATAGAAATATATTAGAAAAGGCCAAATTGGGTCAATCAAATAAGTAAATTGCATCATAACCCCCTACTTGTAAAGATTTTGCCAAGAGTATACCTGAGATGTTGGTATAATTAGAGGCATCTGACTTCTTTGTTCTCTGACACAGCTTTGGTGAAAAGAGTCACATGTCAGGCACACTGGGTTAAGCAATTACTTATTAAAAATGACAATATCCAACATAACATACAACATCCAGGAGGGGGTAGTTTTAACTGAGGGATACTTTACACAGGAAATTTCCTAAAAATAACAGAATGGCAAGTTCTCTTAACAGGGTTCAAATACCTATTAACCAAGGTAAACCAGATGATTACTTTGATCAAGATGTCTCACAACCAGCTCAACAAAGTAAACAACTTATTTCCTTCCTTCCTTTGAAGCTTCAGAGAACTCCAAATTCAGTTATTAACCACTGTATCTAGTTTAAGACACCACAAAAGCCACTTCCAAAAACCGTACAAATATGTTTGCAATATAAACTGAACTGGAAGTGTCTAATTTTGGGTTCGCTGTTTGATCAAAGGCAAGCACTTCCCAGAGTTAGCCCACAGTTGAATTCGATGTTATCATTTGGATATCAAATGTGCCAGATAAGTGACCCAGTTTTGTAGGCTGTGGTGATATGGTCCACTTCATCCAAAGAAGGCTCAAATGATAGAGATGCTTGTTGGATCTATACAGAGTTGGATCCCTTCTCAGCTTATATTTCTTCAGCTGTAGACTTCTACATGAAGGTGAGATGGACTAAATGGGAGATCTCGTCAGGAGCAAGCTACAGATGAACAGCTCCAGAGGCGAGCTGTCAGTGACATAGACTGGCAGGTACCCAATCTCCCTTTAGTGACTGATGTCTCAACTTGTAGGGCCAAAACACTAGCTCAAGGTCACAGTGATGCCATAATCCATTTGTTTCTGTAACATGGGCTTGTGTCCAGCAGTGCTTGTCCAGTTTCCCACAGCACATCTTTGCCCCCATTTGGTATATCATTATTCTGTATGAACTTCTGCATTGGGCGCTATGTGCCGAAATTGAATAAGTCATCAGTTACTTCTTTGTGTAAATTCATACCTATTGTCTCTGTCAAGACTGAACATTGTAATAGTGTGGAACTCCATAAATTAAAGACACAGTAAATGGTATCATCCACTAGTTGTGTGACACCTAAGAAGGTAGTCAAAAATAATGATACAGGAACACATCTCCTCTTATTTCAGGTCTGTATTCAAGTAGTTGGTATCTAATCATTACTTGACCTCATTAATCGTATAATCAGCTAATACAGAATTATGTTGTAGTCCCACTTGTATTACACTTCTTCATTACCTGAAGTGACAGTGGTTTTATTTAAATAAGGACAATATTGAAACTACATGAAAAAAGATAACAAGCTGCTAGAGCATACTCCTTAGTGACCACAGAAAAATACTGTAACGAGGAGTTTATACAGTACCCGCACGAGGTATAAAAAATAAAATATATACAACTGCAAATAATACAAAATCAAGAAAATAAAATCATTGGAATCATTGTAAACAATATTAATTGGGGAAAAAAGATATTTTTAGGATTCTAAATAAAAAGATTAAAAAAGTGACGCAGCTGAGAATGTCCTTAAATGTTTAAAAGCATATAAGCAAATGTCACAGTGATCAGGGAATGCTGTTAATAATTTCTAAAAGAAAATTATTCTGATGTATTTGACTAGCCTAAAAATAAGCTAAAATTGCTAAATGCTTTCCTTCAGCCATTCACACCATGTAGTCTTTGAAACATTTATCTTGTGAAAATACTACTTCAGTTTCACCTTTTCACACTGTCCACCATGTCTAATTTCAAAGTTCTCAGTTTTCTGTTCTGTTTGTACTTTTTTCTAGAATTTTCAAGTCAAATTTCATTATGTAGAAATAGACCTTGTTCTATAATCAAAAATAGATTGTATCCAAACAGAATACTAGTACAGTACATATAGTTAAGAAATGAGAATTCTCACTTAAATGAAGAGATGTTGCCATGTACAGTACTCATAAGACATCATGTTGAAAACTGTGTGCAGGCTGGTTATGGTGAAACTGATCACTCCACCCCTGAAACTATGGGAGACCCTGCACTGTAACCTCAAAATGTCAGATACAGTACAGTGACTGTTCTAACAAGGCTTGTAATACTGTAATCATACACACAAATATGTGGATATACAGTATACTGTATAGCGAGACATTAAATATAAAACATTATGTTGTTTGCATTAGAACAACTGCCTGTACATGTCATACAGTATCTTAAAACATCTACATGGTGAGTTGAACAGAAAAATAAATGCTGGGGGAAACATCATGTACTGTATACAGTAATAAAATTTGTGTATTTTTAAAGATACTTGTTTAATTAAAATTCTAGCTGCTTTGTTACAGAAACTCTTTCAGCACCACTAGGTTGTATTCCTAAATAATCAAGCAAATATCCTACAATAAGCCAAATGGTGGATTCTCTATATCATAACTGTATCCTACAAAACTAAGCCATAGCCACATTTTTTGGATATAATTTACACTTTAACTTCCTCTCTCAGCTTCTAACAACAGTATGATCTGTGATTAAATATGCACTATCATTGTCAGTTACATGTGGGCGTTGTAGTTTATATGGCTAAATGTTCATGGTAACTTTTTCATTATTAGCGTGGAAATGGAGATGGGTGATGGTGGGGCAGTGTTGTGGGGAGTGGACTCTGATGCAGGTGAGAGGCACTAGAGGGGGAGAAGTCCTGCTCACGGTGTTTTGCCCCAGGGCTCAGTCCCCCCCCCCAGAAATTGGCCCTGTAGAGATTGTTGGAATCAATCCAAAGATCCAAAGAGCAACCACATCCATTCCCAGGCTCGAAGAGGTCTCCTTTACTGACAGACTAACAGAATTGAACCTTTTTTAGTCTTGAACAAAGAAAAGTCTGAGGGGCCAGATTCAAATAGTCAAAATCCTCCAAAGCACTGACAGACCCTGCAGACTTCATCACAATCAGAAGTAAAACACAACCCCGAGGGCATGAGTCACAATTTGATGGAAGTGCATTTACAGGTGAGAGGTTTTTATTCACACAAAAGGTTTGGGAGAGAATAGAACAAGCCATCCAGTCATGTTGTTGAAGCAGTTAGCATATCATCCAGTTATTTGTTGAAAGAAGCCAAGGTGAGTTCAATTAGCCACTTGCAAGCAAATGGGCAAGAGAGGCACTACAGGGGAGAGAGGCCCTGCTCACTGTGATTTGCCCCTCCTCTCATTTGCAACCATGAAAGAAAGCCAGCCTTCCCAACGTGCTCATATTTATTTTTATGAATAAATTTAATTTTGTTGACTTGCATTTTCAGGGACAGAGAGTACCTGATTTAGAGATAGTATCAACTGTTTCTTGCCCATTTTATGGATAAAAGACAATCCATCTTGAAGTCTCTTAGTGCCTGAATAAAGGTTTATGTAACAAACAAACAGAACCACCCCAAAAACATTTGAATAAAATAGTATTATGCAATTACAAAAAACCCTTTCATTCGTACATTGTATGTACGAATGTGGCTTGCATCATTTAAATCCACCTCTTTTTAATCATCTTGTAATTCTCCTAATAATATTAGCTAAGCAGATGCCCTTATTATTATTTTTCTTCAATCCAGAACTGCTTCTGAGAGCTTTGAGAGCATGACAATTATCATATCTGCTGTGTTTGCAGCTTAAAATGCTATTTGATGGCATTTTCAATCCCTTTAATATTAAAAACCCTATGCCTTAACATGTACTTCTGCACAACCCAAGATTATAGACATGAAAACAACTAAAGACCATAAACAAAACATACACAAAATAACAGTAAAAATCTGAATGGGTACTTTTTCTCTCTCCCCGAGCCTGGAATTGTGTTTTTATAGTCATAACTGATAAACCATTTACACATGAGTGGTTACTGCTTATTTTGTGGATATATTTCTATTCTGTCTTCCATTTTTTAAGAGATTTTGACATTTTGTAATTTCATGGTCACAAATGTTAAGATAAGAAGGGAATTATAATAGTAAAAGAATTTTAGATGGTATCCATTCACCTCAAGCAAAACTCTAGATATATAGTATTTGCTGTAACCCCTTATAGTAGATTCCACATCCGTATATGATGGGAACATACAAAATTACTTGAAATGGTGTTAATACCCACATGTCTCCTGCCCATCTATCTTCATCCTGTTCCAGTGGAGAGCACCTGTTTCCTCCAAATACAATTTTCATTTCATTCTCTCTGTTTGATTTCAGCCCTGGGGCTTGACAGTCAATGATATCATTGTGGTGTCAAAGCAGAGTAGTTTTATTTGATAGACTGAATTCATTCCTTATGAGCAGAATCAATCTATAATTTTGATTTTTACTTTCTTTGTTTGTTCCATACTGTTGCCTTTCTCCAACACATTGTCCCTATTTTCAATTATTTTATGCTGCATTATTTTATACATTTTATCAATATAAATATTTTATTAATTATATACAATTATTTAGTCTGATTAAATGTTCTATGTTGAAGCAATACAAATGTTACCTGAGATATTTAGCATATACTGTATTTCATAGTGTAACATTCATAATTTGTTATTCATTGGTGCAGAGTTTACACTGATACTGAATGTTAATTTAAAACATCTGAGAAATTATCCTATTGAACCAACATTTTATACTAGACTATATATGTTCTAGCTGCTGCTTGTGGAAAAAGCTCCAGACAGAGGTTCGAGGGAATAATTGGGGTGGAGTGGTGGCTTTGTGGCTAATGATCTGCGCCTGTGGCTGGAAGGTTGCTTGTTCAAATCCTGCAACCTACTCCGTTGAGCCCTTAAGCAAAGCCCTTAACCCCAACTGCTCAAGGGGCGCTGTACAATAGCTGACCCTGCGCTCAGACCCCAGGCTCTCTCCCTATCTCTCCCAAGCTGGGATATGCGAAAAGACAAATTCCTAATGCAAGAAATTGTATAGGGTTAATAAAGTGATGTTATTATTAATAGCCCATGTGCAGGGTTGAGGAAGTAGCAGAAACAGCAAAGCACAGTTCAGGGCCATAGTCTGAGAATGTAGCAGGCCTCGCAGCCAGACTGCAGATAGACTTAGTGGAAGCACAGATAATCATGGTCCAGAGAGATAATCTGAGAACGTACTGTAGCAGTATGTAGCAGGGTTCAAATCCAGGGGATCAAAGTATTGTTGAGGATCCAAAGCAAGTACAAGGTAGGGAATTAGGGAATGAGATAACTAGGTAACAGTGCTAGAGAACAATAGTCTACTCCACCTGGGGTGGAAGTGACAGTAAACAGGTGGAAAATGCTTCCTGTCTGATCGTGCACTGTAACTGTGGCAACCGATGCTGACAGACAAGGGCGAAGAGGCTTGCTCCACAATGCTCCAGCAGGGGCAAGGAGGACATTATTTTGTTCAGTGTAGTATAACACAATCAAGTGGTCAACATTACTGGGACACCTCTAACTACTAAGAAAATACAACTTTATATTATTCGTGTATATTTACACTATAGATTAATAATGTTTCTTAAAAATAGTACAGAAATTCTGAAATGGTTTCATAGGCATACAAAATCATACAGCTTACTATCCATAATAATGCAACTCTCAGAAGGCTGAAGAAAACTTTGTGAGCATGATTTCATGTAATGACACTTCTGTTTCTCACTTATCATTGCCTGTGGCTTTGCCATAATCGGCATTTTCAACATTTGTTCTTCAAATCAGAGTTATTCTTGTAAGTTTTCTAAATGTAATTTTGTGAAAAGTTTTTTCTTAGCTTTAGAAATGTGTAGAGAGTTACAGTATTCTTGAAATATAAATTCCTCAAGGAGCATAGAGCTTTGTAGCTCATGGGATGACTGCTTGTTTGAAATATGCAGTCCATCTTACGGTCACCAGGTGCAACAATCAAGCACTATAACATTTTGTTTTCACCTCCAGCTTCTTCTGTAATGGCATCAGGATCTTAAATTCAAAATCTGCACAACACAAATGTATACTGTTGTTTTGTGCTCACAACTGAAGAAGGCTCCAAGGCCGAAACGTTGCGTTTTCTTTCTTCTCTTTTCAGCATCTAATAAACCTATTACTTGTTCCTTTGCAGCCTACACATGCTGATGCAGCTGTCCACCTCAGCTGTGATTAATCTGGAAATGATCAAGAATATAATTTGTATATTCCATGTTGCCAGTTTTCATTTTCAGTTATTAAAAGTAAAAATGAATTGATAGCAATTGTTTGATAGCATAGTTGTTGCAGACAAGAAAATATAAGTTTTATGAACTTATCTATGAGTATATCTCGATATATACAGTATAAGGGCTTGAATTCTTTTATCCCCTACAAATCCTTGACATTATGCACTTTCTTTGTACTTGACGGCAACTTTTTTCTATGTATTACAAAGAGTTTATTTTTAAAAATCTGTTTTATTGAAAGCCTGTCTTAATGAGTAGCCTTTCATTTTCTTGAAATATTCAACGTCTTTCTTGTTTCCTTAACAACACCCTTGAAAAAGCTACATTTTGTCTACATAGCTCTTCAAAGCAAGGTTAAAATCTTTTCGTATTCAATAAAGTTTTTTTTTCAGTTGACATCTATCTCGACTACCTGGCAGAATCTTTGAAAGAACATTAGTTTGCTAGACTTTAAACAATCAGGAAGGTCTGAACATTTATACTATACTTGCAACAAAATGTACAAGGTATTTTCATACATTTGATGATGCTGTTCTCAAAGAATGCAACTGAAAGTTACAGTATTTCCTTTCCCATAGATATGATTCGGTACTAGTACGGAATCATTTCAATTTACTTGTGATTTAATATACTCTCCCAGCATTAAAATCTAAGCAGAAACACCACATTCCTGGTAAAAATGGACAAGCACGTGAGTGAGGATTATACTACTTTAATTTGTCTAATCAAGTGTTTCTCTCCTGTACGATTGTAGGAGACTGTTTAATGATTACAGGCAGTATTTTTCATTTATACATACTGAAGTCACAGATGAGATTGAAATAAAAAAACATACACGGAGCTGAAAATTGCTTTTATGATGTGATAGAGGAAAAACCTTTAAAAAGAAGTAAAAATGTGTAATGGATGAATTTCTATTAGCCAATTAAACTCTAAGACTGAAGTAAAAATGAAAAATAAAACAAGAAAGAGTCGCTTAATTTCTTTCTAGAAACAGTGGTCATGACACACTTTGTTCATGGTCAAATCAATGACAATAAATCTTAATCTATTAAAGTAACCTGTAGTATCTGGTGAGTGGTATGATCTGTACCACTTGGTGGCATTACAGTTCAACACCATCTCTGTGTGTCTGTCTAATCCCTGTGGTGATTTATTTTTAAGGAGTTCCTTGGGCGCTTTTACTTACTGCACATGCCTGTAGCTTCTCTTTTGGGAATTAATTTAAATATACACCAGGCTCTAACCAAGAGAATCCCTCCTTTACCAACCCCCCATCACTGCAGCTCCCAGTGCTTTGATACCTGCTATTTCCACACCTCCTTTGTGTTAAACTGGTTCTTTTCTGCTGCTCCAAACTAAGGCTTTCATTCTAGGTTTGAACTTGGCATAGAATAGTATAGTATAGGATCCAAGTACAATAAGGAAAGTATGTATTTTAATTAGTGTTTTTTATGAGATTGCACTCTAAATGAACAGCTGAATGCAAGACCTTGGATATTTAATGCCATAAAAGATTTTAAGGTTTTCTAAACAGCAGCTTTCTTTATAAAATTGTTTATTTTTTAAGCCAATGCAAAGAAAGATAAAAATAGCTTTATAACATTATTTTTATATATTGTTATGGCAGTATTCTAACAAGCAACATAGCCATAGATGTGCTACACACACAGCATCCAATCACTTTTAAGTATGTGTACTAAAGCATGATATTAAATTATTAGGAACAAACACATATTTCTATTAGAATAACTAATCCTGTTATGAGCTAAACATCTTTACAAATACAGGAAGAAATGCAAACTAGTTAAGCAGTTGGTTAGCTTACCTGAAACAAAGGCTTTCTCTTTTTTCACCATAAAAAGAATATCATTCTTTTTTTCCCCTCATTAAGCTGTAAGTTAAATTTAAATGCAGTGTTATTTTTTCAGTGTAATCTTAAAAAAACACAAGTTAAAAAATTGTAACATAAAGACTAGGGCTTCCTCAGTCAAATAGTGAAAATGATGCTGAAAACGGACCTTGGTTAAACCATTAGAGTTTATGGATCTAAGGGAAAAGGGGGAGTTAGAAAAGCAACTCAAATTCATTTCTCACTGATTTTCTTAAGAAATTTCACATGAGGCTTTAAGAATTATGAGAAACTGACTTTATTTTAATAAGGAACAAGTAATAGGTTTATTCCATGCTGAAAAAAAGAAAGAAAACACAATGTTTCAGCCGTGGAGCCTTCATCAGGTGTTTATTTTAATAATACCATTTTAATGTAGACAGAGGGATATATTAGGGAGAGAAATTAAATGTGTAAAAGTGTCTTTCACTAGAAATCTGTAAATGAGATCACACAACACTGTCAAAGATGGAGAATTTCAAATACTTGAATCAGTTTTCCTCACAGATTTCTCATTCTCATGATAATACTAATTTAAGACATCCATACTGTATGAAATAGAGCCCAGCAATGTGTATAGCCACTGTGGGCTGATAGTCACAGGAATACAATATTGTATTTGTGTTCTGTTGACCAAACCAAATCAGGTCTAAATTGCACATTATATAGAATGTACTGTTTAAACTTTTAACTGTACTGTATATACTTACTTTATGTTTTTTGATGTTCCCCAGATTCTCTAGAAAATGAAATTGGTGTAATCTGTGAATGTGACTACATTGCTTGACTATACCAGAATCAAGAAAGATCACTGATATACATGTAATTTAGGAAGAGGTCCTAATACAGATCCCTGTTTTGTTCTCAACATGACATTATTGCCTAATTATCCCCTTTAAAATTATTATTGTTGTTGTTTATGTCATTTTCTAATCTCATTTGTTACATCTTAAATGTTTAATAGTTAAACTCTGTATTTTCAACAGTATTAATTTCAGTATTGAGGTAGTATAATCATAATGATAAGTTTAGGCTGTATTATAGAGTAATTCTTACTTAAGATGGTGATTACATGTCCATAAATATGTACAGTAACATGACTTCAATAACACTTGCTGTATGAAATGATCAGTTAACTTCCACATTACAATCAAACTTTTGAGCACCAGTATAGTGTTATATAGTATAATTAAAATATTGCATCACTTTTTATGCAAATTCATTCATACATTTTAATGTAAATTACTGAATGTTTACTTGTTCTACAGCATATTCATTTTGTGCATCTTATATATGAAATATATTTTGTTGTGATGATTAAGATTGTTGTGAGGTTTGCTTGAGGTTTCACTAATGCAAATATTTGTATATTTCATTTTTTCCTGATTGATTTGTATTGTTTGTTGCTGTACTGAAAGTAAATCCATCTTCTAGACAGCATACAGTATACTGTATCTGTGCATGGAATTCTGTATGTACAGTATATAATATAGATATATTAATTACAATATATTAAAATACATTAGTAATACAAATGAATAAAATGCATAACTGCTGCTAATTGGTCTTTTAATAGACCTAGCAAGCAATTGTTTTTATTTCTTAATGTTAAAGCAGTCAAGTCTCACAATTTTGTAAAGGTTTGTTTTTATATATTAAAGAGAATACACAGCTGAATGCATTTTGCTGATGCATCTTATTTTCTGACTATGAGATGTATTTCAAATATTTATAATAAATGGTTGGAAAAGGACATTATTCAAAAATAAATGTCCATTATTATTTTTATAAAGAAATGTTAATTTTAATAGTTTTTTTTTACTGGATTACATTATTGACTACATTACAAAAGCAGCTCAGTTTAATTTTTCTTTTGGCAAATGCATACAAGAAGGATACTCAGCAGGTTGAGTAACAAGCTTCTCATTAGCTCTGTTTTACCTTGTACAGTACATGCTTCAGATCCTTCTATTGAATATGCATGCATAAAGTGCTCATTCCAGGTTTTTAAAAATCAGACTGGTAATAGGTTTCTTTTGAAGCATTTACTTTGAAGCATATGGCTCTTGACTGGTACTTGAAGCCCAAAGCAGCATGCCCTGGAATGACCATCGATTAGGAGGAGCCCTCCATCTGGTACAAGCACATGGGACTCCTATTGCACTTTCTGTTATCTCAGAGCAATGAGATAACTCAAGTGTGGAATAGTGTCTGACAAAAATGAAGTGATCTTTGGAAAAAGACATCAGACCTGAATGATTATTTTGAGAACAAAAGCGGTCTGTCAAAATTGCTTTCCCATCCCTGCAAGGAGAGCAATAACAACAAATCATTCACCTTTAACATCTTGGTTTATTGCAATTTAGCAATTCATTATTCTTAATACAGGATTCTCTGAACATCAGGGAAATATTGCATCCATTTCATTTTCTATGTGCAAAACATGATCAAAAGGTTTTAATGCAAAGTTCTACAAGAGAATGTTATCTTTTCAGTTGTATTGTTATTATTCAAGACACAATTACGGATGTATTCTTTTTCATAAGGAAAATGCTGCTGTCAAAGTTTATATGCAATGTCATGATGCATAGGTTTTTCTGATTTCGTGATTCAAAAACCAGTGAACAAAAGCAGGCCTGAAACTAAAAAAAGAGAAAATACACATTTCCAAAACATTTTTCTTTACAATTACTTTTACATTTCTTCATGTTGTTGCATTCCATACTGGATAAGCAGATAAGAAACAGATCACCACTTAGAAAGCTACATTGTGTAAATGATTTATGGGTGTCAGAGTTACAATGGCTTTTAGTCTTCTTTGTATGCAGCTTTTATTATTAAGACAAGCATACAAAACTCATCACTGATGACTGAACACCTGCTTTAATGATTTTTTTCAACCTACAGTTACTCAAACAATCAGCTGGTCGCTTGGAGTCATCTGCTTTTGATTCATCATTGAATGAAAACACTAGAGCATACAGTATCCTGAAAGGCACAAGGTTTTGTTTTCTCCTTACTTGCAAATGCATTTTACAGAGACAAAATAAAATGTCAGTGGGTCAAAAATTGAATCTTTAGCAGCTTCACAAAACAGACTTTATTCACTCGCACACAGAGAAGTAGTATTTTTAAACCAGCAGCCTCAAACTCATTGAGATTGTCTAGTATTCACACAACTCCTCCTTGGTATAAACACCAACTTTCTCTGTTAGCTTCTGTATCAGGTCCTTCATAATGCAGAGGCCAAGTCATGACATAATTTTGTATTCATTTTTTTTGTTAGAGATTCTTCATGTATCATATTATTATACAGTACTTATTGCCGTATCAAGAATGCTTAGTGATCAATTCATTTTAAGTTCTTCAACTTCATTATGTTTCAATGAAGTTAGTCTTAACCTGCCTGCTGTTTGTCAGGCAGGTATTAAGGACAGCAGAGAAGACTGAATTATTCCCAATAGCTTCTTTCAGTGCTATCCATGGGTGATTAGACATAGAAAAACAAAATCATTTAACCCCATGTAGTCCATAAATCAGTAGACCCCAAGAGCAGCCAGCAGGAGGACTCTTGGGAAATGAGAATGCGATCATAGAGAGACAGGGTGGGTGAAGAGTGTGATGTGAATGACTGATGTCATTCTGAGCCCTTTGTATGGAAACTCTGAACATTTTTTACATTTTTTAATCATTAAAAATTGCAATCCAGAACATGATAAGGGAACGATCAGCACCGCATATTCATACTAATAAGCAAATAGAGCACTAATATTTCCAATTTTATGAGTGTTTAAATTCTAATGACAGAAAGGAAAAAAAGTATATCAAAGCCAATATAACAGTTTGATGATCAATTTTATAAAACTTAATAATCATTGTTAAGTCATATACAATTGTTTGAGAAATTCTAATCCTGATAACATTTTCTCTGTTGCTTCTGCTGCTTTAGACATCTGACAAAGTCAGTCAAACAAAGATATTTAAAAGCACAAATCTCAATAAGAAATGAGATTTGAAACCAGCAGCATTACATTGTGAAAATATTGAAGAAAGGACCTTTCTGTCTTACTTACTGAATTTAAGTTGCTTATAAAACAGCTAAGAATATTTGAATGCTGTTGCAAAAACAAAGCCAGAAATCATTAAACAGGCTTCAACTATGTTGTTTTTTGTAGATTAACCATAGTGCTTTATGACTATTTTAAAAAGAGATGATGTTGGTCCTACCTTATTAAGGAGCATCATTTTCTGTTTTTCTTAGTTCACAAATTCATTATTTGATATATCTTGCAGTACCACTATTAGTTAGTGTGAACTGGAATTTAGGATGTAGCATTTTTTCTGCATTTTTAAACGGTATTTATGACTAAAACACAATTGTGTTCAAATAATTGTATAAACATACATCAGCAAAGACTATTTAACATTTCAATCAATAAAAGTTAATCAAATAAGGAAGAAATTCCACAAACTAACATTCTGTACAATAGCATTAATTTTCTTTTTTTTTAATTCAAACAGATACTGTACATCATGCTATTGCTGTACTCTAGGTTTATAATGTGACAAAACTTAAAAAATTCACAGTATAAATGTTCAGTTCTGTACTTTGTCAAGTTTAAAAACATTTATTTAGAGATTCATGTAAAATAATGTCCTACAAAAATAAACCACTTTTATCCTGCTATAATTTTAGATTAAACTGTCCTAGTTTTTGCAGTGCAGTTTAATTTTTTTCTTAATTCAAATGGGAGGCATTTTACTGAAGGAATGGAAGAAAAGAATGAGATATCCATGACACTGAAAATGTTAAAGATAGTAGGTTTTCCATGGTGATTTCATCTTTGATATAGAACAATGACTGCATTCTACAAAAGCCACTGCATTCAGTATTGTCCCACCAAATGGATAAAAATCCATTAAACAAGTAATTATAGCTTTGTTTTGCATACCAAGGTGTTCTTCGATTGCTCCCTTCCATAATGTTAATCACTGGTGGAAATTAAAAAGAAAGTCAGAAAATTGTAATTTCTTTCTTGGGAAAAAAAAAGCGTAAAAACTTTGAATTGGTTTTGTTTGAATTGGTTGAATTATCGTTTGAATTTTAAGGAAGTGTGAAAAGTTTAATAATTCCCAAAGGTAAGGTTTTACATTCATTCTATTTAAATCTTCATCATAAAGAGATTTGTTGCTCATTCTCAGATACTGCTGAAGTGTGTATTTATTTGTCAATAGGCCATTTCACTTCTATCTACACAGAAGAGATACAATGTCAAGAAAATAATATGCGATTACTTCGAGTTTTATATAAAAGCTGTACTTTAGATTAAAATTTAAAGCATAATTTAAGAAATCCAGGTAGGTTCATTTTTTTTTAAATAAAGAAAATGTTTGATATTATTGAGTGATTGCACACTGATTAAGAGATGATATGCAAAAACATCAAATTATCCAATGGTTCCTTTTTTTGGTTCTCTAAATGAACTTTAATACAGTATCTCATTTTGAAAATCTGTCAAAATGTATGCTAAGTGAGGCCTCAAGCAGTTACATTTAGTGGCAATTGTAAAAAATAATCCTTCCCCCCTCCCTTGTTTAATTTAAAGATTTCTGTGGAAAAAATCCTTAAACACAAAACCATCACGTATAATAATACGAACAACTGGTTTCCTGTTGAATTAGCTGATGGACCGGGTTCAATTCCAGGCGGTGTACTACAGTATATAGTACAGTTGAAATTTTTTTTTTTATTTCAAGTTAAATTGTTGGATGATTACTGGCTGCTGACATTTGGATTAAGACAAAATATAGATTTTCTCAATTCGGGTGTAAACCTGAAAGAGACACATGTTCACAATAAATTATAATAGTGGACTATTTTTATGCATTCGGCTCTATGAGAAACAAACCAAAAGTAATGCTCTGATCACACTTTGAACCGCCTGGGTGCAGCTCGCTACATTACAGTGCTCATTACCACTACAAGGACAATAGAAGTTTTTTTTTTTAAAGAAACAAATGTCAAAATGTTTCCAAATGTCCACTTGTGATATTTTAGTTACATGATTCCATATTAATATAACTATCAATTGATGTTAAATCACTACAACATGTATCTTTTTACAATAAAAGTAAGTGGTGTTCTTACTACGTATTCTTATAAAACGATAAAACGTTATAACTTTTTATGAAGTACGGAATATAAGCTTAATAATGTTAGAACAAGCACGTTCAAACCAGAATCCATTGTAAGTTACCAAGTTAAAGACTTTGATGCATAAAATATTTATGCATAATTAAATTAGTTATGATGAAGGTGGAAGGTTGTGTACTTTTGTCCAACTGAGCAATCTTGCTTTTATAAAATATACCAACTTTTTAATGTTTCATGATTAACATGCTGTAATACACAGTTTAAAATGATTAAAAGTCTAAAGAGTATACAACTTAAGTTCTTAATTGGAAAAAGATTGTCCCTCAGTAGTGACCGGGATTCAAAACCAGGCATTTTCTGGCGACAGCTCAAATGCTGTATATGAGAAGTTAAGCTTTAATAGCTCCACCTGGCGGCTTTACAAGGTGCTTCTGGATACTATTATCCTATTTCAAAAAACAAAAAACATGCGGTAGGATGTGGTATATTGTGCCATGTCCACCACATTTTAACACATTGTTCCTTGCTCATTTTGAATGGCTGGATCTGTACAATGATACGTTTTCACTGAATCTCTAAGATTAAAAAATGGAAGGAAGTTTTGACTTCTCACACTGAACGTACACCTGGGAATATCCAATTGTAAAATCATATACAGTAATTCAAAATGAGGTCCAAAGTTGTCAGAGGGTACAGCCCAGTCTAGTAGATAGACAAATAGACAGGTTTATTGATAAAATAGGTTTGACTGTGATTACTAAATTTGACACCTACAGTAATAAATTAATAGCTGAAAACATAAAAAGAAGTCTATAATATAGAATATCAGGACAGGAGACCTAAATTTCACTGTTCCTGTTGAAGTGGGCAAAAAATAATTCAAAGCACTTTGCTGTTTAAACCTAGCATTAGCTAAAGCATCAATCCTATTTGAGTCTACTTGTATGTTAAGATGTAGTTTTATGAGTACACTTGTGTTTGTCTGTTATATTATGCATTTCATACAGTTCTTTGTTTAGATAAAATGGAGAGTTTCTACTATAAAGAGATGTGACACAATCATCAGCTGTAGACAATAGCTCTTTCTAAGGCATCAACCATGTTTTAATGAACTGCAAGTCACTCATCGCATGTTTAATAAAAAAGCCACATATACAGATCAGTTATGGAATAAAAAGGCATGCTCATCTCATAAATATGGAGTTTTGGATTCTGAGTTCCTGTGATCTTGTAGGATCAAAAGTTTCAAAAACAACCAGCTTTCGCACACAAAAACAGCTTTGCAATTCAATAGCAATATTAGAAATAAGGATATTTCACTGAATGCAAGTACATTATGTCATTAAACCACACAGAAAAGGACATTTTGCATTTTTAAGCAATTAAATTATGTGGCAAAGGATGAATAAAACTGAATATGGGACAGACAGATCAAGTCCACCATTTTTGGTTTTCAGAGAGTTGCTCCAGTACTGTATGCCATGAAAAGGAAATAGATTTTTTTTTGTAGTAAACCAGGTGTTAAATTTAAACAACCTGCATTGCTCACTCCTAAAATTAATATCATTTTATTATGTTCTGTTCACTGTATTTATCTTTGGCTGTTCAAGTGTACCAACCACTTATGCTGCATCGGCCATTAGATTTACCTCTTTCAGGCAGCTCTGACATTGAGTATTATTGGATTTAAGAAGGTCAGTCTCATCATTATGAAGTGCAGTGATATCTGATGGGCCTGATGAGGGAGGGGAGCCAATTCGTAGCTGTAACTACCTGCCATGCTTTGAAATATTTCACTTGCTTCTGATTGTATCATCATGGAATTTTCACACTTGATGCCACACTGGTTTTAAACCCCAGAAAGGGGTTTAACATTTGGCATTTCAGGTTCAAGTAGCAGTTTTCTGTTAATATCCTTTGGCTCTGAATGTGCAAATAGAAAGACACTGTCTGCTTTTCAGAAGATTAAGATGCTGGATTTTCCAGTCTTTTGATTCTTGGATATATTCAGAATATAGGATTTTGTTTGGTTTTTATTTACGATTTAAAAGTTTTATAATTCTCAAATTCTCAGGAATATTCTTTTCTGATTTGGATACAACAAACATGATTCTGGTCAGTTTATTGAAGTATCAAGTATCACAAGAAAATAAATCTTAATAATCTTCCAATTATGTTTATGTGTGCATATATACTATATAAGCATTTATTAATTCAATTGACAAAAGTAATCATTGGAAAGGAATCAATAATTGTTAGCCTTTTATTTTTAAAGAAAAAAAGATTATTTTTATACTGATATTAAATCTGTTATTACCTGGAAGTTCATTCAATGAAATTTTTGCTTCTTTTAAAAAAGCATATTAAACAGGCTTATATACAGTAACACTTCTTATTTTGGGGTAAACTGCTTTTGCTGTTTTCTTGACTCTTATGTTACTTGCAAATGGACGCCAATGTTTTTCTTTTTATCATTCTCTTCAGAAAACTAATACAAATTCATTTTGCAAAACACTACAGAGTGCGAAAGTCACAGTAACCAAAACAATTCTCATATATTGTTCTTAGCATGTGCTCTTTTCTTCCCACTTCTCTGTCCATCTGGCAAGTGGCATTAAGTGCCTGGTTACTACAAATACTGTATCTCTTTTCTTTGAAGCAGAGTCCAAACATGCCTCTGCAGCATTTTTACATTCTTCAGCAGTTCACACCCTTAATTCTGTCTGTATTCCATTAAAACCTACAGTACCTGCCAATAACACTTTTACTAATGAGACTAGGAAAGTGACAAATGTTTAAAGTCTTAAAATATTCAAATTGTTGCATTTTTGTATCCTCCTTTACTTAAAGAATGTTGTGGTATGATTAGTTTGTTTCACACCAAACCTTTCAGCATTGGAGGTTTTTCTGCATGTTTGCATGCTCATCTTATTTGCATTTTCCTGTCATTCGTTATTCTTGATTTGTTAACTGGACTGTACATTCCCTTCAAGAAGTGCTGATGAAAGATTGGACTGGGTATATTAGCCAGATAAAGACTTAGCAAGTGCAATTTGCAGTCAGGTGGCTTTATCATCATCAAAACCCCTTAGGAGACTGAAAACTAAGTGAGTGAATAATAAACACTGGCTGATTAGTGTTATACTAATTAAGACAGATGGATTGGAAGGGGGGCTTGTACTCCTGGTCAGAATGTAATTGTTACTCAAAAAAATGACAGAAAAATTCAGGGAATGTGTATGTCTTTTTGGAACACTGTAGAAAAAAATAACATACGTCGGTTTAACTCCATTCTAGTGAGATTCATTTCAGCTTGCATTTAGTACAGTACCTTTCTAATTAATGGCTTTTTATTGTTTCAAATATTTGTTTTAAATAATAAACACACACACACAAACACATATATTGCATTTGTGTAATGTATATTTAACCTTTGTACTGTTTATAAACTGATCATGAAAATTAATCTATAAATAGTATTTATTATGCATACATCATGCATGTACAGTATGTTATTAGAAATATCAACAGAATTAACAATAGTTGACTTTAAAAGACATAAATGACTATTATACACTCAAGTAACCTTGACAGTTTCATAAACACTAAATCACCATCACCTCTTTACTGAGAGAGATGATTGGACACAGATAAAGAGGTGATTTTACCTGCTGAATGTCAAGCATGGTGACAATAAAAAAAATCCAATATTTCATGCTCATCAAGCGAGCAATGTCTTTAATTTGTAATTGGTATGTTGGAGGCTAGATTAAGTAAGTGCACTGTTGCTTTCCACCTAGTCACTATTGTACTTGTAGCCATTGAAAATAGTTTAACTCCACATCTCTATGTGGATCAAGTCCTTGAACCTCAGTAGCTGCCCTTCCTGCAGGATCATCCAAACATGACATTCTTGTGGGATAGGGCTTGCTATTAGCGTAAAGATGATTCTTGTTAGATAAGAATGTGAAAGTTATGTCATGGATAATTTACTTGCCAGAAGTGAGCACAACTAAACATCTGTAAGATGAGTCTGGTGATGAGTGCAGTCTGGCATCTAATGCTCTAAGACCAGCAAAGAGTCACATGCTTGTCCAGGCTGGAGAAAAATTAGATAAAATCCCCCAAGACAGAAATTATATTGTAACTTGAAAGACATTATGCATTGCAGCTATACCGCTAGTGTTCGCAACAGTAGCCTCACATGCTACTAGCCTGTGATCTTTAACTGTAAGATTCATGTTGATCAACCCCATTCATGACAATTGTTAATCAGCATAATGATTTTACTGATGTCATGTCTAATAATTGTCATTTATCATTTTCCTGATAATTTTGTGATTTTGTTGCAACTACACATAATGTTTCTTTTGATGCCATCTGTATACACTATGGATGCATATGCATTTTTTTTTCCTGAGGGTTAAATCAGAAAAAATAACAAGGGAACTTACAAACAAGATGAAACCATTTAGACCATTTAGCTCATTTGATTTTTTAGTAGCTTGTTGATGAAAATGTCTTCTCTATTCTTTTCTTGAAAGCCAGAGAGTCAGCTTCAACGGCATAGCTTTGCAATATGTTCTATAGTCCATCACCCCTTTGTGTAATGAAGTGCACTTATTCTCAGTTTTAAAAGCATTAAATAATTTCCACTTCTGTCCTCTGGTTTTTATTTCACTGGTGATACAGAAGAAGCAAATTAAGAGATAGTCTTCTCTGTTCAAGACTAAGATTCAGTTCTTTTAGCCAGTCAGTAGAGGCAAGCAATGCTCCTCTCTGGACTGGTTCCAGGTCAACAAATATTTTTATATCTTAGTGAACAAAATTTACAGTGTTCTCAATAAGGCCTTACTCATCTGATGGACTGTTTCACTATTTCACTAAGTTTGATGTAATCACAAAATGAAAACAAAATATCTATACTCTCCAGATCAGCTTTGCTGAGCTCTATTATTTACTGTAATATTTACTATTTATAATAATAACTAATAATATTTATATGTAATATTTACTGTACTGATTGTGCCGTATTTTCTGCCATTATTTTCTGTTATTGTTTTTATAATACTATTACCTTTTTTGGATACCATGCTGTAAAGAAAGAAAGAAATAATTAAGTGAATTAAGAATAAGTACATTGAGAACTAAGCTAATTGTTAAAATGATTCTCAGAAGTCACTGGGAAAAAATGCATGTGAATACTGTAATATGTATAGTTTGTAATATTTGTTAATGTACCGATTTTTAACAACTTAGAAACACTAACAACTAATTTTATATTTCAACGTACAGCAATAATGCATAACATGATAGTTTTGTAGTTTTTAATTTTAATAAATATTTTTTACTTTGGTTTCACTACAGCTTTCACATTGACTGCACATGTATTTACAGTGAGAACAGCCTATTTTGTTTGATATAGAATAATTTGATTTTCATTCTTTATACCGCTATTGTGAATCCAGTGCTTGGTTAAATCAGTTAGGCTGTAAAAAAACATTGAATCATGAATATAGCTTTTTTTGTACTTCATATCTTCAGGAAGCCCACTTTAGTCAATCTCAAATCTTATTCTTTTTCTAGCTGTCATCATCAACACCTTTAACAGGATTTTTGTCCCATGGCTCATTAAACTAATGGCTTAATGGAGTTCCCATTCAATGGCTGCAGGTTTTTGGGGGAGTTCAGTAAAAGGTCAATTCACTGAGATCGTCATATATTTCTGTTTTGAAAGATCCCATAGATAATAGTTGTTCGTTTGTTTTTTTGGTGCTGGAAGTTTATGACCATTTTATTTGTTCTACTGCAATTTTATATGGTTCGGTAAATGTCAGTTTTCATCTTACTGATTGCAGTTTGGGCAGCACGGTGGTGCAATGGTTAACATTATTGCTTCGCAGTGCTGGGATCCTGGGTTCATTTTCTGGGCTATTTCTGCATAGGATTTGTACTGTATGTTCTCCCTGTGTTTTCATGAGTTCCACCTTCAGTCCGAAGACAAACTGGTAGGATTGGCTTCTGAGAAAGCTTGTTCTGGGTGAGTGTGTGCATGAATGTGTCTCTGTGTGCTTAGCAATGGACTGGTGTCCTGCCCAGGGTGTAGGCTCCAGCTCCCCCACTACCCTCTACTGGATAAAGCAATTAGAAAATTGATGGATGATTCCAAATCATACTTTTGACCTAAGAATTTTAAGTCCATTCATGTTCTTTTAAAAAGATGTGTTTTCTTCTTTACTTGGAAATGATTCTGTTGTCCTTCATTACAGATGTTATTCTCATTCCATCAATACATCACCATTCTTAGCAGTGCATCTTCCTTTGAATGTGATGTCTTTGATATATCTACTGTATATCAATCCAAAAGCCTCCCACTCATTTTTAAATGTTTTTATACATTTATGTTCAGTTTTGCCATCCTTTAATTTAGTTTTTTCAGTGGATATTGATTGAAGAAATCATAGTCTCTTCCTGTCTTCCATGAGTTCAAGGATTTCCTCAGTAATCCACTTGTTTTTCATCCACTTCCTGATTGTTGCATGCATTTCTCATTTCTTACTTATGATAGTTCCATTTGCTATTTCACCTAGTGTTTTCTCAGTATTTCATCCGTTTCTATCCTCTTTTATTATTTTCCAACTTTCACATTAGATCTCAGATCACTGTGACCACATCTTGAAGTTTGCATTACTTTTTCTTGCTTTAACAGATTTGTTATAGAAAGTTGCTAAATTGTGTACAATTATAACCATTTACCCATGATGGTTCTTGCAATACCTGTCATAAAAACATATTTTCCACTATGACACAGAACACAGAGCAAAAGTAAAAAGAGCCATGATTGAAAAAAGGTCTAATCGGAAAGGTATTATCTCCTCAGGCAATTAAATGTTTTATTTTGTGTCTGTCTTAAGTGATGGACATACTGTAAATCTTGAAATGGTGGAAAAAAAAAGGAAAGTTATGTTCATAAGATATACTATAGTTGGCTCACAAGAAATTAGCGTACTAAGATTTTGATCCCAGATTATTATGACAACGATCACCCCTGTATACACATTATACAATATTTTTCTCAATTAAAGTACTGTATAGGCTTTTACACCCTCAACTATATTCTTGAAATGTCCTTCAACACCACCTTTATTTCTGAGAAAACATTTGGCAGTACTCCCATATAGATCTAAATTCTGAGTAGCTATTTGTTATGTTTAAACAAAGAAGCAGTGTCTGTAAATGTTGATTTGTATTGGAAACTTCTGTTTTGATGTATGACATGCAGCATTTAAACCAGAATCTTTGTGTAACAGAGACGAAACAAAAGTACTTAATTGAAAGAACCAAACGTTTCTTTCCAGTATCTCTGTTACACAGACATTTCAATTAAAATGATTTATTACAAATACATAATGGATTTACAATAAGTAACTAAAGATGTAACTGCCTGGGGGTTGGGTTTTAGTACTGAAATAAGTAAAAACTAACTTTTCTAATTATTTTTGGTCTTTGCAAGAGCACATACAGTACAGATGTAAGTTGTTTGTTTGTAGAGTAAATATGTATTCAAGACATTTTGGTAGCTATTGAGTGTTTTTGGAGGCATCATCTTCATGACTTAATGACCATTAAAACAACAAATACACCTTTATCTGATCAAGCTGTATATACTGTATATCTATCTTTTTGTAGTCCTGATTCTAAAAGGTAACCTACAAACTTGCCTTGCTGACTATGCATAAATTACTTACAGTAGGTGCCTCAGGCTATTACCAAAATGAATTACATGGGAGATTTTTTTTAATTGCAATATTTAACTCCTTCCCATTTCCTACAAAAACACCAGGACTGTCATCGACAATCAAAAGCATTTACTGTATATACAGTTTCAGTATTGTACTGCTTTACTAATGAAGTAATGAAGCGGTGTTTTTTGTCTGGGTTAAAACAGTGGTTAAATCTTACAATATTACAATATAATGACTATTCTTTTTGTAGCAGAAGGACATGCAGTCCATAGTTATGTCTGCTTCTGAGAATCCACTTTAGTGATTAACAAACAATAATTAATGTTCTTGCTTTCTCTTGCATGGAAGCTGTTTTTGCATCAAGTTAATGCCATGCTATTACCGAAATAAAAAGCTTGATTACTTTTTAACATGATCTCAGCTGGATCTCATCCTGTGCCAGGCAAAAGACAGAGCTCCTGAATAATTATCATAGTAAAAAAAGCAGATGGGATCACTAAAAGCTTAAAATTGTCTAAAAAGTGTTTTTAGCCATTTTTAAATTCACAAGCACTGTGAGTAAAGTACAAATGAAATTAAAATTAACAAGACATAGTCTTTTTGTTACACTTGTTACAGTGCAAATTATTTGCAACTTATTTCTGTATTATAAACATTGCAGTTTACAGTTATAGAACTCCTTTTTGGATTAATTACATGTTCCTTTCAGACAAATAACCACAAGGCTGGTTTAATATCAATAAACTCAACAATCAAACAAAACAGTGCTTCACTTTCCAATATTTCTGCACAATTGAATATGAAGTTGTCGTTATACTCCTGTATAATGACACTTTTATTGTGAAAGCATTTTTGATAATTTAATCAAAATGAATTTTTAAAGTAGACAGAGGTTAATCTGTATTTTTAGCAAGAATGTGCAAGAAAAGTCAAGGTTAAATCTATTTATCAGTACTTCTGCATCAAAGTACCATACTAGAAGTACTGTATCAGATTAACATGTGCCCTCTCATTGACAGTTCATCATAATTTTGTTACAGAGACTGTCTAATTAAAGTTCCTTTTTACAACCTCAGGTGACAAGGAAATGAACATCAAGCATCATGAAAGGGTGTTAGAAAACAAAACGTCCAGGTAGGCAGACCTTCATGTTTTCATAGGCAATTTTACTAAAGTATGTTTTAAAGAAAAACAATGTTTTATTAGTTACCTGAAGTTTAGTTGCTGTAAATGATTTTTAGTAATTTCTTAATTGGGACAGCACATTTAATGGTAATGAGACAATAAATTACATGAGATAAGATGTGGTGACAGAGCAATGTAAAATAAGTTGTTTTGGCTCATTTGATTTAATGAGCAGTGTGAAAAGTCAACAAAACCACTGAAATTGATTCTGCAAAATGATCCTCTTTGCAAGCTCCCATCAGAGTGTGGTATATCTAAAATTAATTTAATCAAAGTAGCTTTCTACTTGCACAGCCATTAGACAGCAACACAGAGGTATTCATACAGCATTGACATCTGAAAGGCTTATTCAACTTTGTGAAAGCTCTAAATTGAATATCCAATTCTAGCAGCTAGAATTCTACACACAAGAGTAAACATAGATTATATGCATGGATTTCTGAACATTTAATCCATTTTATATTGTGTATCCAGTAGGTAAGGTGAGATTCAGTTAATAGCTGATTTTCTTCTTTTTTTTTCATATGAAGGTATTCATGGTATCTTTCCTTGTGTTACATTATCTCATTATCTTTAGTGTAGTTTAGGTCTGGGATTTTAGCTTTTGGTTCAAGACAGACACATTTTGTAAATTAACACTTTTGTGTTTTTTTTTTCTCAGTTTATTGGAGAGTAAGTCTAAGATGTAAAATTCTTCGCACTTTGGAAAACATAACGCAAACCTGATAATTGTGCTGGTGTTTCAGTCCTAGCCTTTAACAATATATTCTAATAGGAGATGTCTCCCAGAAACATATTGTGTTACTCCATATTTAATTACTGCTCAGCTTTTCCTGTTATGATTTTTTCCCTATCTTATTTGGCACTAAGGTAAAAGCAGCTGGATAATCTTCTATTGTAAGTGTCTTTTAAGTGTGCTTACATATTAAGTAGAGAAAAAGAGCGGTGGCTACAGTATTTGTTTGGAAACAGCTGATAAATGCAAACCAAATGTACATATTTGATAAGCAACACATTTGGTTAAAAAGCTTTAGGAATGAATTGTACGTAAAATTAATGTATGAATACATGCTGTTTGAAATGTCTCAATTTGAATTCTCAAGTGAGTACAAAGCTGCAACAATGTATTATTCAAACCCATTTATGACACTGTTTACAGTCAATGCAATGGTCATTTTTCTTAACATAACTTCTTTATGTTAACAGACAAAACTACCTTCTAAAGTGGCTTGTTACTTAAAATCTTTCAATTGTAAAATCTTTACTTATCTTACCTCATAATATAACATAAATCCTAATCTCTAGTGCATAAATGTACTGCATAGTGTACTGTATGTGCATAGGGGTGGGTGTGCAAATATTGTTTTTCAATGATTCTTGTTATCCCTTTTATCTGATTTCACTTCATTCTGATATTTAGAATAAACAACTTTATTTCGATAGTTGCTGTTTTGTGTAGAGCCTTTAAAGTAAACATTTATATGCTAAATTTAATTTTACTTTGAGTTTTCTTTCCTTTCAATCAGCTTGTACTTTTAATTATGTAGTATACAAAACATATTTTCAGTGCTTGACACAGATAACAGTGTATCCTATGAAAGGTCTTTGCTTTTAGATTCTTTCAGGGGGAGGACCTGTTTAATACAATCCCTGCAATGCAATGATTAATAAAGCTAACTACAAACACATTTGATGAAATTTGGTCTGCCAAAAGAAAAAACATTTTCATTCAAAATCTTTTGCAGGTGCTCTTGATTCCCATTGCTCCATTAACAGCTAAATTAACATGCTAATCTCTTCAACTTGAATTAAAATCAATTAATTGGTAGCTCAAGGAAAGAAATAAAATGCAGTGTTTTCGTGTAGCAGCCAAATTGGACATTTGAGAAGCTACTGAGAACTGTTTTAGTCTCATTATTATATAAGGTTTATTCAGGATTGTCAAACTGCAGTGCTTATTTTCTTCCTAATGGTATAATACTTTAAAAGTGAACAAAATAAAGATGATTCCAGCAGTCGACGATTCATGGGATTTTTGGTTTCTTAATGGGAGAGCATCTAACAAGAAATTACAGTCTGTATAATCATTTAACATAGCTGAATCTGGACAGGTAAAAGTTAACAAAATAAACTCAATTATTGTTATCATTTGGGATTTATTTTGAACAGCTTTCAAGTCTACAATGCCTTAATTAAGATAAAATAATGCCTCAGACTCAAATTTTGTTTGATCTGTTCTTACAATATCACTTTAATGGTAAAATATACCAAGATCAGTTTTGAGTCTCTCTGCTGTGCAAAATTGAACTGCTATTTCTTTACCCATGTGTACTAAATGTAGTTTTCTAAGTACAGTAATTGTGTAGCCTTTCTTCACTCATAAGATCCAAACAGAGTGATTGATTATGGACAATTTGAAACAATTGTTTAGGAACATTGTGTCAGAGCCACTTAAAAACACTTTTGGAATTGTGCTTAGTTCTAATTTGCACTTTTCATCGAATATCTAATGTTTTTAAACAAATTAGAGGTTTGATTCATAAATTTTTCTTGCAACACTCCATTTTTTGCATGTGTTGGAATTAAAATTAACAACAAAGCCAATCAATGTGATTAATGAGATGAGTTTTTACCACAGGACAACCTTTAAATAAGGTATTTACTTTGAAAAAAAGAAAGCTTTTTATAATAGTGTACAGTATACTGTATATGCATTGGGGTGGATTAAGGTTGTAAGTCTCTGAATTCATAGCTGGTGGTTTGTGTGGTCAAGACCCTATTGCAGAAAGTGTTGTACAGTACCTTGAGTGAAGTACCAGCATTATTTAGGATAATCCCTGTGATTGTCCAGTATTCAGTTCATTTTAGGGGGATTACACAATCTATTGTTCACAAAACACAATGACACCAACTTAAACTTTGGCCAAATAAGTGGATGTGGCTCAGGTATGGAAATTACCTCTGCATGTGTTAGTTCCCTTTAATAAAAAATCACTTTCTGCACAGTACAGTTAGTCCGACTTTGCTGAAATCATTTTGGTTAAATCTCATCTCTCTTGAAAAAACAACCACCTTTGCTGAAAACAGAATCCAGAAACCTGCATGCAGATTATAATGATTAAATTGTGACATCATAAAATGATGCACATGTAGACAAATCTAAAGAGATTTGCTGAAGTCAACGTGAAACTCCTTATCATTTTTTTTCTTGTGATATCGTGATCTTTGAGATACTGTAGCTGTGATTTCCAAAACTTCATAATTTTCACAATGCTGATGAGGCAAGAGCTGAATTTGCCCTTGAGTCCTCTGTGATTTATTTTTGCTTGTAATGTACAGTAAATAACCAAATTGAGTAAAAAGTTCAATTTTCCTCTGAAATAGACTGTTAGGATGTTCTTTGTATTCTGTTTATTCTTTTCTTCGATCAAAGTGTCCATTATTCTGATATAAATTATTTAATGTTCTGTCTTAATGTTTTATTGGTAATTCTAAATAAATCTTTATACTGTATATTGACTACTGCTCTGCAGTGAAACAATTGGCTTGTGAAAGTAGCCTTTCTGAATACAAATAAGATTATCTGATTACTGTTAGTTTTTTAAAACATTTTAAGATTGAGCTCTTACAAT
Organism: Lepisosteus oculatus; assembly: GCF_040954835.1. NCBI lineage: Eukaryota > Metazoa > Chordata > Actinopteri > Semionotiformes > Lepisosteidae > Lepisosteus > Lepisosteus oculatus. The sequence continues at coordinate 30,945,368 of NC_090706.1, forward strand.
TATATATTTGCTTTTTAATTAAACTTTGAAAAGATTAAAATTCTTTGTCTGATTTTCTGTATTTTTTTAATAAATAATGATATTTGATATTATAGATAACAGGATAAAACTATGACTAGTCTTGTGAATAAGAAACAGTATATTACAAGGACACACACTTCCACATAAAAACGGAGAATACAGGCACCACTAAAGTTTGCATATTAAACATTTTATCATTCTGTTTTTAGGAAGCAAGTTCTCAGATATTCATGGCATTCCACATGGAGTTTGAGAATTGTTACCTGTTAGTGAATGAAAATAAAGACCTACAGGATGCCATTCTTCAGCAATATTCCCTTTATTGATGCTTACATCATCTTCCACCACACTGCTTGTTTCCCAGATGATGGTTGTGTGTATCTAGCTAATTTCCTTAACTCATAACTTCTTAACAACACACTGAGGAATCCAAATCAAATTTCTTCTGTTTAGCCCTAAACAAACTGAACTGAGACAGTGTCAGGCTGGCAGATGGATACTGCCCTTTTGCAATTCACAGATTCAATTTGTCACTTCGAGCACCAAAGCATGAGACGTACATGTAATCCTTGCATATGAAAAGATCTGCAGTTGTACTTCCTAGCCAAAGCATAGTATACACTACATCTTAAACTCACACAGATCCCTAACTTTTTCATACTGTACCATTACATTTTGCAAAAGCAAGTTTAGCTAACTTGCAAACATAGTGTAGAACCCTTTTGGTTCTTTCCCAACATGGCAATTTTGATTGCATACATAGTGAGCAAATACGTCCTCTAGAAACTATTTCTTTCCAGAATATAATAAAGGACACTTTCATTACACCTGTGTTATTATGTGTGTTTTGTTAGGTGTTGTGCGTCTACAGAAAAATAACTAGAACATACAAAGTTTGGGAGGCATAGTTCTGCCTTATAATATTAGGGCTGTAGGTTTAGTTCCGATGATACGTTCTTCCTGTGTTCCAAAGACATGCAGCTAAGTTAACTTTCTCCTGGGAAACCTGCCTTGGTGTGAGCATGTGTTTTTGTGTGTGCCCTGTGATGGACTGGCATCCCAACCAGGGTGTATCTTCCCATTGTTTTCCAGGATAAGTGCTAGCACCCTGCGACCCTATGTAAGATAAAGTGGTCAGAAAATGGATGGATGGAAACAGGAATAGTTGATACTGTAAATTGGTATTACAGGATGTGATTGTCTGTGGGTGTGGTTCTTGGTGGTAACTTCTACTGGAGTTAAGAAAAGGTAACATAACACTTCAGTATAATGGTATTCTTCCAAAGCTAAGCCTTTGTTTTCTGCGTAATTTGCTGACTGATAACTATATTATATTACTGAATAATATGGTATGATATGATACTGTATATTACTGATAACATATTATTCTGAAAAGGAGCTTAAAGTGTTTTCATTACTGATTACCCAAAATATTTCTGTCTTGTCTCACCTTGAACTGAAAAAAAGGTAAGAGCTACAGAAGAAACTATTGAAAGCAGAGATTTCAGAAATGGAACACATTTTAACAGTTATCACAGAGTCATCTATTTTCCACACAGATTCATTAGGAATTCTAAAAGAAGTATTATTCTACTATTCCTCCATATGGTTTTTGTAAATCCACCTAAACATTTCCAAACCTGTATTTTTTAGAATTGATAGAATCAGTTGTTTTTCTTGTTAAGTACTGTGAATATCAACATTTCAAGGACATTTTTATCATCCATATTAGGGACGGTTGATACTTTTGGAATGATTTTAGTAAACAAACATACATTAGAGAATCAGAATAGTTTAGGCTACCTAGTGGCTTAAATTGTAAAAGCACGTACAGTACTCCAAATAGAGAGCCTGAGTGTGGGTCATGCCACTAGCTGACTGAGACTGGGATTCCCAAGTACACACTGCTGGGGGTAGAGCTCTTTAAGTTCCTGACAAAACAGCGACCCCAGCAAAATATTGTAGTAATACATTACAGAAAGTGTCCCGGAGCCATTGAACTACAACCCATTAAACGCAGGTTTGTCTTTACTACTCATAAATTTTAATCACGATGTCTTTTAAGAGCAAACAAGCTGCTGTGAATTGTGCGAATGTGAATAATAATGTTTGGCTATTTCACAGTGCTACGAAGTAGTCATGTAAAAAAAAAACTTTTAATTTAACTTTTCATATTTGCATATTAAGTTCAAAGTTAGCAGCTATGAATGATGGTTTCACTCATTAGTGTGGCATAGCTAACTTAGTGAAATACACATACATACATCCATTATTAGTAGTATATTGATAATAATAATGCTTATATATCTGTATGTAAATATTAGTGTCTGTCCTAGGTTAGGAATTTAGACAAATGTCTGTAATAGTATACACATAGAAATAATATTTAACTCCTACTGGTGAAGGGCTCCATTTCTTTATTTTAGCATCAGTCAAGCTCTTGCTTTTTTCTAGTGAATTATAATGCCATCACTCTCGAGTCATCAATAGTGCAATTAAACTGAGCACTATGTTTCAATTTCCATTAAGATTTATGAAAAATAGGCAAAACAAATATAAACACTGCACCAATGCTGTAGGACTTGTGTGAAGCACTTGCTAAATGCACTCGACAGGTTTATAAATTTCCCATATCTTTTCATGGCATTAATGTGTTTGAGATTGGATACATATATCATTGAGCTAATAATTCCTGAATCCAATCTACAAAGAAAAATGTGTATTATAAATCCTGACGAGATTTTGTGGTTATACTTGGTATTCTAACAAATAATATATTTAAAATATGTAAGAGGTAATGTATACGTGAAAACATATTTGACATTTGGTAAACAAAATCTGGGGAAAAAATTAAGAAACAGTTTCTGAAGTCTCGTTAGAAGTGTACTCTTCAGGAGATAATGGGACAAAATTAATTTAGCGCTTCATGGAGTTGCTATGCTTTCTTGCCCCTTAAGGATGAACACAATGTCTGAACAAACAGGCAACTATAGACTGGGATTTTTCAAACTTTCTGGAATGTCACAGACTAAATCATTAGTAAGATGTTTGCGTGGTAGAACAGCATGTTAAGTCAAAACTGGAAAACTAATGCTAAGGGAACAATGACACAAACCATCAAAATATAAGATGAAAAAACTGTGGCCAAATTTAATGGTCTCCTTCTCTGCTGTTTAAAGATAATTAAACAGTCTTTAATGAGTCAGAAATTGCTCTCTCAATAAGTCACTTGTTTTATGATTTTATGTTTTGAATGTTGGATGACTATAAAAACAGCAACTGGTTTAACTGTACTTGAATAAAAATAATAATAATACTTGTAATATTAAATAAATCATATTAAGAATTATCTTGAATTATCTTAATCCAAACTTTTTTCTAATTCTTTTGTTTGTTTAGGAATTTAATATTATTGTCCAGATAAAATTATTATTGGTTTATATTGATGTGTAAATTAAGAGACTACTGATTACAGTACAGTATAATCAGAGATGGATTCTGCCCCTAAATTTACTAGATTTTAATGGCCACTCTTTAGTCTGATGCTTAGAAAAAAAAGTGCATTTCCTGCTTTGACAAAATGTAACACCACCACTGTAGAAGCTCATATTCCTTTACCTGTGAAGTGTTTTCGGTGAATGACCATGTCTATAAGGCATCGGTTCCTGGGAAATAACGAGGAAATTAAGATCCAGCTCTCAAGACTCCATTTAAATCCAATGAAACTATACTGTGATCTCTTGAAAACCTCCCAGAGGGACAGATTGTGCTGATAGAGGAAACATGCTAAGGGTGCGAATGTTCTGAAAGAAAAAATTATACAGTGGATTGCCCAATATCCATTCACATACAGTAGGAACGCTCAGTACCAGCCTTGCTTTGACAGCTGTCAGGACCCATTTACTTTGAATGCGAACCACTTTCATGCAGTCCAATAAGATTTGGAAATACAAATCTTCCTCTTTATATATGCAGGGTATAAACCACAACAGATCATGTGTTTTCAGGGATATACTGTATACTATGCCTGAAGTGGTGATGAGGCTGTGTTACAGTATATTGTATTTCCACTTATTTATAACTCAAAATGTGGCTTATGTCTCCAATACACCTTCCTTCATGTAATTTGAAAACCCAAGCATCCACATCATCAGTTTATGATCCACCCTCTACTTTTTAAATGTCACTTTCAAAATTTCACATTATTTTTGAATGTTCAGCTTATTTGTAATGATATATTGCCTGTAATGTAAATCTGTAGTGTTACAGGGACTGCATAATTCTACAAACATATCCAGAAGAAAAGTTATTGGTTTTGTTTTAAATTATAGTGCCTATCAAACTATAAATTAAAACAAAACCAGGCCTCTAGTAAAAATTTTAGTTGGGGAGGCAACTATTATCTTTTGTTAATGACTGGAAATGCCATTATTCCTTTTAAAGTGTGTACCTGGCAATTTTTGTCTCTTTGCTGTAAGTTTGTTTTGTAATCACCGGGAAATGGAACATGAATGTTTTAGTTTTTACAGGTTTTGGTATTCTCTCAGTGGAAGGGCCTGGCCCATCTTAGAGTATTTAAAGGACGAATTTAATTTAAATTTTAATCAGCCTTGTTTTGAGACTCATCTGAGTGATTACTCTGTAACCCGCGGTTAAAACTAAACTTATTAACCTTATTTTGTCTGTTTTTTTATCTTTTTTGGTCTGCGCCTATTTTCTTTTCACTTTCAGTATTTATGCTTATATCTCATTGATTGTCCATGTTATTTCTATATATGTTCTGGACTTATTATAACATTCTGTACTCTCTCCTTTCATCTCATCATCCAGTTTTGTTAACAAATAAAACCACCCACTCACCATCAACTCTTTCGGTCTGGTGTTTGGTTGGTAGATCTTACTTAAAATAGTTTCTTGCATACAATGTCAACACTTTCTTACAGACACCTGAAGAAGGCTCCATGGCCGAAACGTTTTGTTCTCTTTCTTGTCTTTTTTTCAGCATGGAATAAACCTATTACTTGTTCCTTTGCACGCTTTCACAAGTGTTTCAATTATTTTATTTATTTTCTTCTATTAGAAAAGACCAAGTCTAGTGGTATAAGGATATACAGTGGTATACAGTATATATTCCTACGTTAAACTGGATAAAGTCGTTGAAACTACTCTCTCATATACAGTATACTGAGCGTCATACAACTTTTTTCCAAAATCATTATTTTGCATTGCAATTGAATGCTTCAGTATTTAAAAATTCCATTGAATTTTGGCATTATGCTGTACTTTACAGAAGAGCAGTAAAAATAATATTAATACAAATGACTCTAAATTATTTTATTCTTTATTTAGGCTTTTTTTAATTTAAGACTCTAATGCATTGAATATACAAATGCAAGTTTTGACACTACAGAAAACCAAATGAACCAAAACAGTACTAAAAATGAACAGTACTAAAAGCATTCTTTAGTACAAAATAAGCACTAACAGTACCATTCTTAATTTTGTACCCCTTGTATTTAATTTGACAAAAATAAGAAAATTCCAATCAATTAGTACAGTAGATAAGTAAAACAACATGAGAAAGACAGACTATACAAAATCAATCTTTTAATCAGAACAGGATATTTACTAGATTTGGACATCAGCTGTTCAAAATTCAGAATTCAGAGACATTATGAGACACTTATTTAAACGGACAATAATAGAAATCCGGATTCGAATGATACCAAAGAAGACTGCTTAGAATTCCTTGAAAAATGACTTGATGAATTCTTAAATCCTGAAAGTTACTAGCAACCTAATAAACAAGAACAAGGATCCTCCTCTTGTGATCTAACTGAAGCTCTTAATACCCTCACACCATATTGAAATTCAACAATATAGTCGGAACTTATCTAATAACTCAAAAGAAAATAATAACTTAATTGTCTCAGGGGAACCTCTATATTTTGAATTAAACTGCTGCTAATTTACTGTAAAGCAGTACCTCAGAATACTGTAAATTTAATGTGTGCCTTGCTGTCTTGCAGGCTTTATTCTGTACTGTATACAGTACAATGAAGGTTTATGCTCTGCATCTTTAAACATAGGGTGTTTAATGGCATGTTTTACTGTATAAATTACTTTTTTTCTCCCATAAGAACCAGATGGACTGCAGTCTTCAAGATTTATGTTATTGCATCTTTGTTGAATAAAGCTTCCTTAATTTCATCTCCTGCTATGTTTATTGTAGGAGAGGCCCCTAGGAAATATGTGTTAAACTGTGGTTCAAAACTGCTGAAGCATGCTTTTTTTTACCAGATTAGGTGGTCTGTACAGTAGCTGCCATAACAAATGGCCCGGGTGCAGGAAAAACAAACTGGGTTAAGGTCACTTTCTAACACACCGGCTGTGTTTTTAAATGAAAGATTTTGCCCCCTGCTTTGTTTTTTAAAAGGTCACAGTGGTTGAGAAATTGTACTTTCTTACAGAAAACAGCCTTTCCTCTCTCTAGTTTCTAAGGAAACCACATGACATAGTTATTAAATATCTCTATGTACTTCGGCACAACTTCGTTTCCCATGCCATCAAAAATGGGACTTGATGCAAGTTATTATGACTAGTACCTCAGGAGCTATTATACAATAGATTTGTTGAGGAATAAAGTGGCTGAATCCAGACTAAGCACATGTAATGACAAAGTTCCCCTTTTGTAAAACCAAGGAGAAAATGAGTTACCTTGCTACCATTAAAGTGCATTAGGTCATTTGATCCTATGATCCCAATTACAAACCATAATGTTTTGATATTTGGAATGAAGGGAATTACATTCCCATCTTTAAGCTTCTCCCTGGAAAGATAGTAACAGAGGTACTGTAATATGAGCTTCCTTTGGCAGTATTAATTTTAACTATTCAGTGCTCCCAAGAAATAATATGCTATTGATCTTTTTTTTACATTTCAATATACCTAATACTGCATACTTTTAAATTAGAAAGAAATTGTTTTCTATTTGTTTCAAATGAGGGTAATGTATCACTGAATACCAGGTACATAGTGAACAGTTTAAAGTTAGAGTAATTGTGTTGTATAGTATGTTTCCTCCCACTTACACGGAATTATGAGAAAGGCTGAGAAAGAATAAACTTTTTTTTATTTATGTATGTTCTTTTAATTTATGTATAAACAGCATACATTTGTGTACTGAATTGGGAGAACAAGTTGAGAAAGACATATTTTATATAGGCTCATTAGGTCTACCCCTTATAACAATGGGGAATATCTTATTTCAATCATGGGAGAAAATAACTGGATTTTCTCATTTTTATTTTTGAACAAAATGAATTGGTGATTTTTTTTTTAGTCCAGTAGGTTCAGGGACTGTGAACAAAGAGCAGAGTTTCTGAATATTTGCCAATGGCAAAGCCATAGGCATAAGAAGGCTCTTTGCTTAGAAAATGTATAAATAACAAATGCTCCAAGCATTAAAAAGAGTTATACAGCACAAAAAATATATATATAGGAATTGACCAGCAAAGAAAATAAAAGCGTATTATCAGTGGCAGTATCTCAATTTATTTTCTTTTTAATGAGATTGAGCACTATGCACTACACGTATAGTGTTTAAAGTTATAATAATGCTACCGTTGAAAAATAGGTGTTATTTTTATATTATGATGTTTAACAGTATTTCCCAGCTGTGTTATCATTCTCAGAGGTGCTCATTTGTGGTTGCAAACTAGAAAATCAGTTTAACCATTCACAGTAAATTTACAGATTTATTTAGCAGTACAATATCCAGGTTTGCAGGAGGAAAACAAAGAAAGGTGATATTATCTTTGCAATACATTCTTATAAATATGCATTTTTAATTCATTTCATGCACACTATATTAGCCACATGATTAATAGTAATAAGAAAAAGTCCCCGCTTTCTCAAAAAGGTCATGATAACACAGAATATGAAGGTCCCCCCACACCTGACTCTTCCCTTCATGCACCATTCCCTTAGTTGACCATGTGTCATGATGATTTATTATCTCATACCCCTGCTGCCCCTACAATGTGTTTTATTGTACCCAGTTTACTGGCACCAGGAATTTGTGCATTAAATGAGGAAAAAATGGCAACTCCTGTTACTTTATTTAGATGATGGTAGTTTGTCGTCTAAGTGAACGTATACAGTATTTTGTTCTCACTTCACTATTCGTGAGTTTTACAGTAGTAATTACAGGGTCACAGAGTTGATTCATCCTTTTAAAACTTCAGAAATATGGATATGTACACACCCGGTTCGCTCAAAGCAGATAAGAAAACTCTTCTGTGCCTTTTGATCATATACTGTAATTAAATGATTTATACAAAGCCGGTTGAAGGAAAAGAGGTTGTGGTATACTTCTGGTATGCTTTTTGTTGAATTTCATTCTGCTCATATCAAGATTGGGTGCCATTCTGTACAGTTTATACTGACTAATATCCAGATTGATGCAGTCATTTATCTTAAAATAAAATGTTTTTAAAGGAACTGTTAAAAAATAAGTACTGAGCCAATTATTTTAAAGGAATTATTGAATATGAATTTAATAAATCCTTTAATTTTCTTAAATATGTACATTAGAGGTGTACATGCTGAGATGCAACACATTACATATGGGAAAGTTACTGAATTGTTGGTGAAATCTAAATGACATTATATTGACTTATACAAGAATGTGAAAATTGTTTTGAATAGTGAAGCTACAACTAATTGAGCATCAACATAAAGGAGTATTTTTTTATAAAAAGAACCTTAAGTTCAAATAGCAGGATATTGTAGAAACTGTATTGCACAAAATTATAATAAGGAGAATTTTGTGATGTACAGAAATATAAAGCTTGAACTGTTACTAGAACTGTTGTAAAACACACATCTTTCTGTAAAGAAAGCTATCTGAAGTAAGTTATTAGGTTTTCTGTTTCTTATAATTATAAATATGTTCCTGAAATCCAACATTGTTGTCACTTGGGACTGAGGGATATCAAAGGAATAATCAGAAATGCTAACATCCATGGTACAATAGAAATACAGGTACATACTGTACTGTACATTGTCTTATCCACTCTCTGTACCCACCTTTAAGTATGCACATCTCAGCTGCAATGAACATTATATAACAACAGAACTGTATAAAAGCATTTCAAATAAAAAAACAAACATCTTATGCAAACACATAAAGGGCAGTATTAAATATAAATCCCAGATTTCTGCTTTTCTAAATGGTGCATTATGTAATGGCTGTCTGTCAAATGGAGGTGCTTTCGGAACAGTCTGTCCCATCTGTAATCTTGCCAAGTTCATAACCATTTAAAAATCCAGATTTAGAGCTACAGCATATAACCTCTCAAAATGGAGACTACTGATCAGCATTTTGCAATGAAACAGCCAACAGGAGATTACAAAAAATAGGAAGTCTAAACAGATGGTTCGTCATTGTCAAAGCAGTGCTTAAAAAATTAAATAAAAAAAACTTTTTCTGAAATATCTATTTTTCTTCACTTTTTTTATTCAGTAAACATAACATACTGTATGTGATATTTTTTTTATTTATCATTTCTTGTATTAGTGATTCGGGAAACTTTTATTACAGCTGATTGTATTACTCATTTCAAATGCAATGACTTGAACATTCTCCCTGTGGGTTTGCATCATTACACTGAATATTTACTTTGCTTTACCATGGTTTCTCATTGTTTCACACTTTAAAATATCCTTGTCAGCAGCTGTGATTTTACCATGATAATCCTGTTCTTTGCTACATTTGTTTTTTATGTATTTTATCCAAATATACATTCCCCCCAGAAATATTATAGGAACAAAATAAACCATTTTGAAATCTCCAGGACCTTTGCAGTACTTCGGATTTTTTTTACCAAACCCATATAGAAAGACTCTTATAGATGGAGGGGAGAACTGAGGTACACTAAAGAAGATTGAGCTTAAGAGTTTAAATGGAAAATGATTAACTGTGGAGACAATTAAGAAACAACTCAAGGGGGAGATTAATTGAAAATTAATCATGTCACTACCAATCATTTAAAGAGATTAACACCCGTTAAGGGAAATGTAGGGGAGGGGAATAGGGCACAGCAAAGGGCAGGGAGGTAACAAAGACCTGTGATGTGAGTGGGGTAAAAATGATGAAAGCCTTAGCAGAAGGTGTCAGCTAATCAGGAGACATGGAAAAGAAGAAAAATTACAACAAGCACAAATAACACCTGCAGTTACCCTGCAGGCTATGGCTCCTGTTACTAATCAGAGTTGACCATGTGGGCCAATTTTAGCTTCCCCGTGCCACAAATAATCAGCCACCCCAAGCCAGGAGCTCACATTTTAAATTATAAGTTTTACATATACGGTAATGTGATCAGGTAATGACACTGACACTACCCTTATCTCCCCCGGGTCTCCATTATTCTCTGAAGAGGCTGAAACGAATACCAATTTGAAACCCGCAGGCTATCACTCTCCTAAATGACTAGAGCTAGCCATGTGGATCGTTCCATCAGTTGTGCTCACACTTTGGGGACCCTGGTCGCTTTATGATGGAGAGAGTGATGACTTGGGAATGTGGTGCTGACATGTTTCTCTTGTTAAGGAAGAGCAGAATTGTCTGAGAAAGTGATCAGGTTACTGATTGGACTTACAGACAGGATGTTTTTTTTTGTAGTAAATGCAGAATGCCATTGCTTTAACTTAGATAATTTTTTTAAGATTTTAGATTTACAGTTTTACAGTGCATTAATATTAACATCATCTAAAATGTATATGCTCTGTGGGTGTCATGGTAACATTTTAAGTTCTACATTATCACCTTATACGCAAAGCATTAATCCTCTGATAGACAAGTAATGTATTGTGCTAAAGTAAATGTAATGTATTAAATGTACTAAATTTAAATTAAGTACCTGGTTAAATATTCCAAAGAGATTCCCAACCAACCTCTTGTTGATTAAGAGATTGCATTGGATGGCATCATTGAACATTTCTACTTAATATCTAAAATAATATTGCTGTTATTCGTCACACCAAGCCTGTTTATTCCTTTCCAGTGAGGTCTGTTGACCCCTTCTTTAAAATATACAGCAGAAAAGCTGTAACCTGGATGAATCATAATGTTTTTTTTTGTGTAAATTATGTCTAAAATGTGTAAAGCACCACACCAGCTTCATCTCGGCACTGTATCTTACATGTCAGTGAGACAGACTAATGGCAGATGAGTTATTATTGCTGCTTACTCAAATGTTCTTTAAACCCTTCAACCTAATCAGTGATGGCTTTAAAGCTTTTAAGCTGACTAAGCTCAACTCAAGTCTTTACCTAGCCTTAATGAGCACCTACTCAGTGGAAGTTAATATGGGGCATAATAAGCCACAGAGGAATTTGTCTTTGTGGCCCTAGAAACTGTGTTAGTGACCTGTGGGTGTCTTTTAAGTTTTAAAACCTAGCATCCAGAACTCAGAGATTGTGTCTGTAAATACATACTGTAATATGTTGCTTTCATATACAGTAGATCACCAGTGATGATACCCATAAATGAATTTAATGCTGTCATGTAATACCAGCTATGCGTTTCATTTGAAATGTTCTATTAGGCTTGTTCTTTGTGCTTTGGTTATGCATTGGGCTTTACATGTGAACACATTCTTTAGTAATTTGATACTATGCTTCTACTCTATAAATACCAGCAAGACAGTAGCTGCATCACAATCATGTTAATTTGACAAAATGTAAGATATATGTTATCTGAAGATGCATGCAGATATTTGATTATGTATATGTGTGCATGTATGAGTGGTGTTTGATTGAGCCTTCAGTTCTTCTTCAGCTTTCAAAATTATTATTATTACCAGAAGTTACCATATTATTTCAAGAAGCAGTAATAAAAATATGGTTTTCCAAATCTCATGTCTACATCATTAATATAATTTGAAAAATGCACATACAATATCACCTCTCAAATTGAATAATATTAACTCCTTAAATTCTTCATATTAATTTGAAAACAATGCTTAATAGCAATCCAGTTATTTTATGTCTTTTTATCATCTTCAATATTTTATTCAAAGTGGTAGAAAGTTATTTCATTCACTTTTGTTAAACATGTGATCTCAACAAAAATATAATGTGTAATTTATTCACATATTTGACCTACATATAGAAACTAAACCTTTGTACGCAAATGTGAAATTCTTCATACTGTCTCATTTATGAGAAAATAATTTCACTGGAAGGTGCTATTAAAGCAATCGACAGCATGACTCATACCGAAATACCACAGTCGACATGGGAAATGTGGGGTGAAAGAGGTCAGTTAAAAATGAATATTCTTCCTGAGTGACTTACATGCTGAAACAGCTCATAATCATTACAATAAAATGGCTTGGCATTTAAAAAAAAAGTTGTTGTTTTTCTCTTTCCCAAAGTAGATTATAACAGCAATGCATACAGTACTATATGATAAAAGACACATCTTCTACAATTAATTTGTGAACTTCATGTAAAAAAGTATACAAAGTGTTACAGTTTATATATACAGTATATGTTTTGTACTTATTTCTGTATCTCACTGAATTGTATTGTATTTAGCTTCAAAAATAAAGATTACCACAGCTGAACAATCTGTAGAAAAATGTACTTAGAGGTACTAACTTTCTAAGTTTCTAAAACTATTTATTTCATCCCATCCATGTCATCCCCTGTAATTATTTTAAAGTTAAATTAATTATAAGTGTATTTAAAAAGTAGCAGGCAAATTAAATAAAAATGTCAATAGAAGCTATTCATCTGTTATTAGAAAGCTGCTTATTCCACATAATAGTTTCAGCAAACCTCAAAAGCACAGGGCTCAAACACCATGGACAGGGTACCACTTCAACTCATAGATGAAAAGAGGCTTTAGAGACACCAATTAACCTAGCTGGTATAGCATTGGAAGGTGAGAGGAAATTGGAGCACCTGGCAAAAACCCATATGAACAGGAGGGGAAATGTCATAAACCTGACTCTCAGACAGGTACTCCAAGAGTTGTGAGACAGCAGTGCTAAACACCATCAGTACAAGCCATTCCTATTAAGATTACTAACGAAAAACAAAAAGATTTAAGATCTCAAAAGCCAGAGTCAGCCATTCAGTTATTTTTGTTGTGAGTTGTCATCTGCTGTAATATAGTCATTACTAAAATTAAAAGTTCATGCAAACCTTGGAATGCAGAATAAAATGCATTAACCTAGTATTGGTAACATTGGGTTACATTTTAAAGTGAAGTGAGCAAGACAGTACACGGAGTAGATTTCTTTTGACAGATATCAGATAAATGCCAGCCAGTGCATACGTCTAAAAGCAATTAAAAATGGTCCTACATTGTCAGTAAATCCACCTCAGGTACAGAAGGCACTGTAGCTATCTTCATTACTTCAGAATACAATTAAATTCCTTCTAATAGAATTCTAATTACAGTTCCCTTCAGTTAGCTGACAGGCACTTCATGCTAGTAGATGTCACTAGTAGTGACCACAGGTAGTGGTTCTTTCCCATTAACTAAGAACCTGACATGCAGAATGAAGAACAACTTGGTCAAGAAGCTTTGGCATTGGCAGAATCATCATTTTATCAGCTTTGCCTACTTTAAGTACTAATAGTGCAATATCAGTGCCATATTACATATTTTACTTCAATAGCATTTCTCCCCAGAAAGAGATTCTCAAAGAAAAGGGAATGATTTTAAATGAATCTAGCCATGGAGATATCTCCTGATGTCTTTATTTTCCAGAAGAACACACTTTCTAGGCAAAACAACGGCATGCATTTATTGAATTAACAGGCATCATAAATAATTAAGATAATACTCATTCCATTTTTATGCTCAATCTCTCCAATTATAGTATCCAGAGTGCCTCCAAAATGGACATGGCAGGATTGCTCCCAGCGGATCTGCTACAGGGCATAATCGGCCTTTACTGTACAGATGAGCATCTGTATTTCATGCAAAGCAGAGGAATTTAATGTGGTTTTACTAATATGCATTTTTTAACCTACAATGGGCAAATTCCCCCTGATGGTACTGCCTAACAGCTAAAATGTGACATGTACTGGAAACACATAGGCTTCATTCAGCTGAGGTTCATAAAAGTTGAAGGAAATTTAAAGTTGGTCAAAATAGAATCTAATATTTGAACACAGGGAGGTTATTTTTAAAGGATATTTCTGCGTTTGCAGATATTTGCAAATATTACATATTACTAGTATGAATGTACAGTATGTTTTTAAGAGGTGTGTTCTGATTGGTCATGGGGAGTTAGAATGGTTAGTTTGTGCATTTTATGTTCACTCTTTACACTACACTAGTTAAATTCAAACAATATCACCTATGAAGGGAAAAGCTTTGAATGTATTAAACCTTTGAATAGAAAGATGAAGAACTAGCCTGTTGTTTTTTTTATTCCAAGAGCAAAACATTTGTTAGTTACTGTATATTCTATCTTGTACAGCTCTTAATCCAAATACTGTACAGTACATGTATTACTTTGTTTGCTTAGTGTCGGCAAGATAGGAATGTTTTATGGAGAACTTTATAAAACACTTCCTTAAAATGTAAACATTTAATATCATCTGCTTTTTATCCCTGCCATTGCATGTCTAAAGAGCTCTTAACTGATGCTCTTCTATTTTAGTTCTAATTGTTTTTTGTAACTTTTCATAAATTTAAAATAAAACTAATTGATCTATAGTTATATGGTTCAGTTTTGCTACCCATTTTATGAATAGATGATACATAAACCCTTGTCTTGAGTAACAGCTGAAAGAGTGTTGTCAATGGTCTAAGGATAACATCTGCCTCATCTGCCCAATTCTGACCATATGAAATATTCAAGTTCACTCCAGAACTTCCAGAACATGGGATAACAGCCGGAACATTTTGTCTCTTTTCTTTTAAACCTTTATCTTTTCCTTTGCAGCCTACACATGCTGCCACAGCTACCCACTTGATTATCAAGTACCAACCTCTTTCAGCATCATTGAAGGAAAATATTTTTAATTGTGTATCAGAACAACATGCACCCACTCTTTAATTCATTCAATTCGGTTTTTGCTGTCGGGGGAGTTGCACCTGCACCAATTCCATCCCTACAGCTTTTCACTGGTCAGACACAGCTGGCTTTAATTTAAATTCAAGTATTAATCTGTTGGCAGGGTACATTTAAGGGCAAGGTCAGAGGCAGAAAATAAATTACACGGAGTGCACATAAAGTGTTAATGTGTCTGTATTTATCTGTATCCCAATGTTATTATATATTTGTGATTCTCCTGACTGAATTGGTTTTTTAAAAGTCGCAAATGCTTCGTTTTCAGTATACAGAATTTCTAAACAATTCAACTGCAATGCAGGGCCATGGAAACAGCTTTTTCAGTCACATTGCTTAGGTCAGGAAATCTTGGAATCTATGTGTTGTAAGAAAAAGGTAGGATGTGTTTTGTGTGCTGGTCAAAGAAAGATGATAATTGAAAAATTATCAAGGTGAAATTCCAGCCTGTCTCAATGAGCACTGCGATTACTGATACCACACTCATTATCCCCACATATAAAACATAAGAGAAATACAAGTTGCTGAACAGTTGCTGTTTTCCAAGAAAGTCTGTTTGAGGTCGGCATGTAGTGATATAAAACATTTCACTGTTCTTACTTTTGAAGTCTTTCTTTGGAGATAAAGTAGGCTTGCTTATGACCATTATTTTCTCACATACAGATAAATGTGAGAAATCTGATGTAATAAAATAAAGTAAACAATGCAGAATAATTATTTGATTGCATACGGATGTAAATATGAGCAGGTAATTTGCTTGTCAATATGGCATTTTTTTCTGTTTTATCTGTATGTCAAGCTGATAACACTTTGTACGACAGCACTGCAACTTTAAAGATTTATTCATTGTGAACAGATTACATGTAAGGAGTTAATATGTGAATAAAACATAATGGCTGCTAATTTAAATTTTGGGGACCATTTTCTGTAGATATTATTCTCTATAGCACACACAAGTCATTGGGAATCTAAGATGTATCTTATTTATATATTAACACATTTAAAAACAATATAGTGTTATGTGTATCTAGTGGGAATCATGGACATGGAAATTTCCATCCACATGTGTTTTATACAGCATTAAACATGATTTTATGTATATTGTAACAGTGGTCTGTCTGGGTTGATAAGAGGGGATTCAAGGCTAAAAATAACTACTTTAAGGTCCACAAAATCTTGCTGTTATTGATAAAAAAGGCTTACATGCAGTACAGTAAGGCATTCTATTTAGGGTAAAACACTCCATGCATTTGAAGTCTTAATTTTCATGTTTGAAA
The DNA here is from genome assembly GCF_040954835.1 of Lepisosteus oculatus. Lineage (NCBI taxonomy): Eukaryota > Metazoa > Chordata > Actinopteri > Semionotiformes > Lepisosteidae > Lepisosteus > Lepisosteus oculatus. The sequence continues at coordinate 30,961,764 of NC_090706.1, forward strand.
ACCTACACAGTATTGTATGTTAAGGTAACAAGTAAGAACTCTCAAATAGGTCAGATAACTAAAACTCAAACTCTTGTCCTGACTTTGTAATAGCCAACTGATCTGGTAATTTATTCTGTTCTCCTAGTAACCAGTAGATACTGTACATGTACTTATGGTAATAAGTGATGGTTACTTAATTGTAAAAAATGAATGTTAAAGATAAACTGCATACGTGGATTATGCATTTTGATCACTGGCAGTCAGGAAAGGGAAAATGCTTGTAAAATGTTTAAATCCACAGCAGCAAGGACAGCCAGACAGCAACACAGCAATAACTAGAAATGCACGAAGTCTCTGCTGAGATGAAGCACAATTTTTGTTTTCCCTCTTGGATTTTCTCTTGGTTTATTGAGAATCTTGGCAGCCCTATTTGAAATCTCCAGTGCCGAGCAAGGATGGTTTTCAACAGAGGCATTCACAGCAATTTGCTTTGTGAAAACTGGTTCCAAAACTCCAAACTATACATCATCATTACAAAACCTCAATGGCACACAAGGTTAATGAGATCTACTGCTGTTTTTTTTTCACTTGATTTAATTTGAAAACCCTCCTGTTGACATATTTCCAATAATTATAGCTGTCAGAATTCACCAAGCTGCGCTCTTTCTTCTGGTCCCCAGTGATTAACCTGACTCCGTCACCCATCCAACACCTACCATATCAGCTGTATTTATGTTTCTGTGTATGGATTCAGCATTGTATCAATAAACATTAAGGTATAGATAGAACATGCAGTACATATTACTGTATATACAGCCTACAGTTCAGTGTAATCCTAGGTGGGATGTGATCTTTAGAAGGTTGTGCAAATATCGCCACATAAAAATGTCTATAATATAGATACTGTAGCAATGCCTTAGTAGAAGTAGAATCAGCTTTGCTTTTTATTCATGTTAATTCTTCACCTATTTCTAATCAAAATGCTGTGAACCTCATACTATACAGCAAATGTGTAAGGCGTGCTGTCTGCTGGAGCTGTCTGGAATTTAGTTTTCTGGGTGGGTGACCGAATCTCACTTCCTGAGGTGATTATTAAAATTGAATAAGCCTTCAAGACACTGTATTGACTGATCAGCACTTTGTGAATAGAAATGAAAGAAACCGATTTACCTGTCAAGAGTGAAAAAATAATGGTTCAAATATACCCATGTTTTCAGTTTTCTTTGATGGGTCTAATGAAATGCTAAACTGGTTTGAATTTGGATGGTAATTGTGACACAATGGCATAATTGGAGTAACTTGACAACAAACACAGGGAAATCAGTGCATGAACTCTCCCCAGTCAATATTCTCTTCCTGTTAAAATGAATCTGAAAAATTGAATAATCTTTTCTCTCAGTATAGTGTACACAAGCTGATTATAAAATTTAGACAAACATATCATTGAAACAGTACACGGAGGAACAATTCATTTTTGAACACATAGGCTACCTAGGGAACATGTTTATATAGAATAGCTTCATGGAGCTGTGTTTCAAGTCTATCTGTGCATTCAAACCATCATGGACACAACTGGTGGTACACTGAGACAGTGTATCTCCCTCTGGTATGTAGCATTGGTTTCCATGGGAACATATTCCCATTTATATCCGTGCCAAATTTCATTGATCCACAGTTTTCTTGACTTTATTTAAATAAAATTAGAAGTGTCTTGTATTTACTTCTTCCTTAGGGATATAATGTCACCAGGATCTTTTAAGAGATCGGACTGGAGAATTAAGTCATACAATTAATTAAACCTATTTAAATTACTATGATTCTCTAACATTTTTAGATTTTCAAAAAGTGCTGAAGAAAAGTATATACAAATTATAGATCTGCATCAACTTCACAGTGAAGGAAATCATCACCACTTTAGAAAATGTTCATAATTACCAGTATATATACTGTACAAATCTGTTAGTGACAAATTATTTTAATTTTAATAGATTGAATAGATTGGTCATGTGATATTTTGCTACATGAAATATTCAAATCTGTTAAAGATGTAGTAGTGACTAAATAATTGACCAGTCCAAGACACCATATGACAATTATTTACTGTATATGGGAACTATTGTGTTCTTCTTATCTGGTATCTCATGAAATGTTTTAATTGGAAAAACAAGTTTTTCTTGTGGAAAATTGACTTCAAGAAAATACAAAAGCCTATAAATGAAGTTGAAATCTAAAAATAAAAGATTCATTCATTGGGATTAGCTTTTTAACCTATAATTCACTTTTTTTTCATTTTCATTTCCTTCTGTGCTGTTTCTGTTCTGTAGCCAGAAAGAGGAAGCAGGTTTCTATTCAGTGCACATACTGATAAGCTTTAACACACCTACACCAGACTAGATGCCTGACCACAGAGTGAACATGCTTTGCTTGGTTGATTACTGAGAAGCTCCCAACCATCTGTAGTATTGAATAGCTCTGACTGATGTAGTAGCACAAACCCCTCCAAAAATGAGAACAAAAGTAATGCAGAACAGTCTTAAATCTTAAAAGTCTTCTTATAACAGTATAAGCATAGTAGATCATTTACTATGAATCCCATTATGAAGCTGCTTTCTACACTGTGGTAATTGTTGTTTTTTAAAAGGTTGGTTTTACACTGTAAAAAAGGAAAGAAAACTGTGTTGAAAATAAAGGTCTTTATGGATTATGCACATTATCTGAATGTGAAACATTTTTTGAATGATCAATCACAAAGGGCAAAAAGCAGAATCTCAGTGGGATTCAATTGTACAGTACATGATGAAGACTACAGTACATACAGTATACAGTAGTAATACCTAGTCCAGTGAAGTACATTTTCAATATTTTTCTTATGATATAGTATATGATGTAAGATGCAAGGTCTCTAAATCTGATAGTCTATAGGGGAGTTTTTCATGAAATGGTGGGCATTTTTGATACCATTCCAGCATATTGAAATGATAGAAAGACCAATCTAAAACAGTGACTAAAGACTACTAAATGACTTCATAGTTGCAGATCTGGTTTAGCTGCAAATTTCATTATAAAATCGGTTACAAACTGCATGATTGTGCATCAATAAAGGAATATTAAAGCTGGAAGGCTCATTATCTTAACAAGCGGAGCTTGTTCACACTATGACAAATCTGCCATGTGGAAACTGACTGCCAGCTACAGTGTCAGGTTGCCCTTGAGACTGCCTGTCTGTTTAAATATGATACAAAATGTCCAGGTAAAGAACGTTTGGTTAATGAGAATGGAGCTTATGGATGTTGTCAGTAGTGAGCTGCTCTCATGTGGTTGCCATTGTTCAATCTAAAGTTCACATAGACATTTGTCTATGAAGAAATGTTCCTTAAATTAGAAAAAAGGTAAGGACTGGCATGTGTAGATTTCAAGATCCAGCAGCTTTCTCAAGTTTTTTTTTCCAGGATATTTTGTCCTTCATTCATGAAATGCTATTATCAAGTCCCATATTGTCTTGGACCACTTAATACTTAGCACACATACTGTAGGTGCTAAGTATATGGGAAATAGCACACTTTAACAGCAGAGATTTTCAAGTTACTGCATTGAACGAAGTATACCAGAGCTACTGTTGTAAAATCTGTTTAAATATTTGTAAATAGTAATTTGTTCTAATAATGACGAATGTTATTTTGTCAATTTTGCCTTTCCACAATATTTGACAATATTGCTTTTTTTCAATTTTATTCCCACAGCCCATACATAGAACCTTAGCTTGACTGCTCAGGTTTTCCTTAACCTCAGAAACGTAAACACCTCAATCCCTGGTTATTTCCTTGATAAATGGAAATATTTAAATGAGCATGCCTTGATCTCTGTTTCAGAATTTAGCTTTTGAGAAACGTGGAAGAGGGCAGTCTGACACTTTGCTTCACTTAGCAGGTTTAGCTACTTTCTTTCATCTTCTGTTTTGAAGATGAATCATAGAATCTACCATTTCACACTCCATGGGCATGCTCACAGTATCCCATGATAATGCTCTTCCTGATGTATTCTCTTTATTCTGACTTTGTTGTGATAGTGTTGCCTGCCTCTTGATAAAACATCCTTTGAAGATCACTAGTTGTTGTTGCTGTCATCATACACTGAACTTAATTTTAACTCAGGTTTTTGTTACTTCAGGTAAAATAGAAAAGATGTATTGCTGTTCACAGCATGTCCCAATCAGTGAGTGTAATGTGACATTGTCTTTGTTTCATCACATAAAAATACTTTTCCTTGAGAATATAGTATTTAAGTGATTTGGAAAAATACTGAAATGAAATAAGAGTTGCTTCTATTAAAGTGGAAATGTGTTTCTCAGCAGTATAGGGACAATTTAGTGCTTTAATAGGGCAACTAGGCACTCATGCAAGTCATGAGTGATAGCTAGAATTGTTAGTAAGGCAACAGATAGCAATTTATATGGAACTTTGTTCTTATGGCTTAATGTGATGCAGGTGTTGGTTATACACAGCGTTAGGGAATGAGACTTAGCAGAGCTTGAATAGAACAAGGACATTTCCAAAACCTACTGGAGTGGTGCAAAACACAGTATACACTGGAATAGATTGGTACACGTCTTCTGATCTTTTCAACATTAAAAGCAGAAAATAAACCAGAGATTTTTTGCAGCATTATCAATGTTCTGCATAACAAAATCAAAATGCCTGTGCCATTTCACATCTTGGGCATTATATGATATTGTCTTGTAATTGAGTTTAGTTTGATTCTGTATTGTTGTTTCTGCTGAAACACTGAGAAGAGTTTTCACAGCAGAAGGACCCATGGTGGGAAACACTGCGTCTGCTCAATGAAAAATCTGAGATTAATCACTAGTCTCCAAGGTTGAAAAAAATTGGTGTTTAAAACAGATATGAGAAGGGCTGAACAATAAATTTAGTTTATAATCACACCTGCTGTATTGTATCTGTACATGGAGACACGTTACTTTTAGAGTTGGCATACTTAAAATTCAAAGGTACAATAGAATAGACAAAGGCAGTCACACTCCAAAACTCATCTCACATAAGGTACTGTAGGTATTGGTTTCAGTTTGAAGCAGCTGTAGCATCTCCACTGTGCTGCCATTTAAAATATTAAAAAATGGAAATTAAATATTTAAACAGGCAGCATCCATAGATAAATAGATATTGTATAATGACAAAGATATGATAACTATATTTTAAGGCTGAACCTAAAAAGCTAAGTAGAAAATCCTGTACGTTTATTAAGAGAAACATTCATTAAGGACACATTATTAGTAGTGCTGTGGGTTTCATTTCAAAATGCTAACAGTTTATACAGATATCACACAATTATATCTGCATAAACAACAATTAGTGTGTAATGTGCATTTTTACCCTAATTTCTTCTGTTCCTCTAATGTACTACACAGTTCTTGCTCATCATTCACAAATCTCTTTGATATCTGCTGTCTTGCATATCAGTATTGATCTACTGTATATTGTTTTTTTCTTTAAAAATAAAAATGTCAGCTGTCATTACTATTTTTTGTTTGTTAACCCTGTTAAAAGATCAGTATTGCTGAGGATGTGGGAAAGAGTATAACTATGTTCACATTTATTTTACATCTTACAGTGTCCTTTTCTGTATTAGAATGTTCCAGTTAGTTACTGTTTGAAGTTTTATCTAAGCTGATTACCAATAGATTTTGGGAGCCAGTTAATATATATTACATATTGAATGTTTCATTTATAATGTGCCTTATAACTTACACACCTTTAGAAAATAAAGGGCCATAACACCAGGTTTAACAAAGATGGTGGTTCTTGTCTGAACTACATTCCCCAGGAAGCTGTAGGGGAATGACGTACTGTATCACCCTCAGCCACTTGACCGATTGTGGAAGACAATTGGTTAGGTAACATTTAAAAACCTGGAAGCAGAGGCTTTCAACCTGTTTAAATGTGCACTCCCAGCCAGCACATACAATTTTGGGGTATGTGGGCAGATCCAAACTGAAGAGATTTTGAAGGCTGACCTCAGATTTATAAATTACAGAGAGCAAGGCTATTGTGGCTGTAAAATTGAGGGGGTTTGCATAAATCATGCATCATTAGCATAACTGGCTAAAGAGAACCCAAGGCCAGACCCTAGGGCCCCCTGCTGGCAAAGATATTTACATGTGATGAAAAATTAGATTCTAAATATATTATTAGAGGTTTATTTATTCATAATTTTTTTAAAACTACAAAGCCATTGTATATGTACTCAATTATAAAGTTTACACGTTTTTACACTCAATTTAATTCAAATATGATTCAAATTCAAATTTTATCATATCTTCACTCCAATCCTGTTGAAGCCCAAAAGGACCTACAAAATGATGTTGTAAAAGGCTGTATGCTTCTGGTGGAACTGGAAGGAACATGGAGGAGGGAAAGGAAAACGATTGTCATGATCTTTTTTTTAAAACATCATCTACAAAATGTAAAAAGTCTAAAACATGTCTCATTGTAAACCTGACCTTGCAGCAGAGGTACAGTATGGGCAGGAGCTGCATGTTCTGAGTGTTTTAGATGCATGAGAATCGTCATCGTCTTGAGATGCATTAATCAGACTGAAGTCATGGCCTTTCACAGCTTGGTCTGCATCATAATTAGCAGGAAATACAGGATGTGGTTCACACTTTCTATGAGGCTTTCCACAACCCCATGTCTCTCATTATCCCTGCCCTTCAGGGTCTTAAGAGTATAAATAAATTAGTGTGCATCTGAAAGCTTGTAAAGTAACACAAAGCTTTCTGTGAACCACAAAGCAAAGACTCTCCTTGTAAAGAACAAGGACTCTCCTCATAAAGAACATACTGTATTGTTAGAAATAGATCTTGCAAGGACAATATGTATTAGGGAAAGACTTATAAAGTAGCTCTAAATATCAGAACTCCTATAACTTAGCTGGTAGAAGGGTCCAATAATAAAAAAAATCTAAAATATAAATAGCATCACATGATCCAGTATATACATACTGTACAGTATGCCAGATTTGGAACCTATAGAAACACTTCCATATACAGAAAATAAAATATTTTATCTTGTTTCTGTTTGTTTCATTATTCTGCTACTTTGTGAAGTCCTGGGTATCAAGGGATGTAGTGAAGCCCTATTATTAACCATTACCTGCCAATGAAAGGGGAATTAGGAAGCTAAGTTCTCAGTAAGTCTAAAATCAAAATGAAGGATCTTTTGTTCTCCACAAAAATATATTTTGGACTTAAAAATCCACCATAGCTTTACTGATACAATCTATATGAAGATATGAATGCTGGTTGTAGGGATTAATCCATCACTACAGTGGTTTATGACAATGACTGATACTAATGCTGTATTTATGATGTGAAAGGACACATGTTTAAGACAAATGGCAGATGAACATTGTTTTCTAATCATATTTAAGGGAAGCTATTATGAAAAAAGCAGCATAATTTATATCCATGAACCAATTACATTTCCATTGCTTCTTGATTGCTTTTTTTAAAAACAACCTTTGGTGCTTTTCCAGAAAAAAATGATTTCAGGTGCAATGAATAGTTTTAGAAAAACAAATCTAACCTCCAGAGGCACATGAGAGAGAAACATGAAAGAAGAAGTCATGTGGTAATATAACTTTGAGGTGTGTTCTTTGGAAATCCTTTTTCCCTTTTTTTAAATTTTAAATCTAATTATCATCACATAAAAAATAAACTCTCCCATGGAACCAGGATAAGCCCCTGATTTTCTTCACTGTCATCATTTTTTTTTCATTAAAGATGTAAAGGATTAAGAATAAAAACAGCCTTTATTGAGATAGATGTCCTTGCTAATGTTTAGTATTGATGATAAAGAAAAGTGTTCTTGAACCATAATAAATAAAAAAAAGCAGCAAGGCCAAAATCTCCTGCTATCTTGTGTTTATATCCTTTCTTTTAATCTTTTTTGAAATGTTGTCTACATTGTGGCTGATGGTGCTGGCTGCTTAGGAGAATCTCTGCACGCACTCATCTGTGGAGAGACCTCTCTTCGTATTCTTCTTTAGACTTCTTCTCATCTCTATGAACTTTATACAACAAGCCTCTGACTATTTTATTATGCTTTTCAGATACTTACATTAAGCTAAGAAACATCATAACAAACTGTGCTTTTTTCATAATTGTCTTAGGACTTAATGTTAATTAATGATACTTTGTATATTGGGGATAGGATAAGACGCTTTTGCACATTACCAATGAGCAGTATTGAAACAAAATGGAGAGAGAAGATGAAAGCAGTCTGTTTCATCTTGTGTCTTACAAAATTTTGTCAGGATTCCCATCACGTTAAATGTTACCTGACAGACTTATATGGGGGGGGAATGTTCAAGACTCCTCTTAAAGTAAGTATCTTATTCGACTGCTGCAATGGTAGAAATAACAGCGGATCCAATAATTACACTGTGTACTTTATATAAGTCCATCTATTCATTTTTTTCCTAATGTATTCAATACAGAGTCACAAGGCAAGATAAACCCTGGACTGAATGCCAGTACATTGCAGGGTGCACATAGACACATTCACACCAAGGCCGTATTTCACAGAAGCCAATTAACCTACCAATACTGTATATCTTTGAACTATGGGAGTAAACCACAGCACCCATGCAAACCAGCAGAAAAATATGCAAAGATGGGGAGACATACTGAGACAAACTGTACACAGATAGCTCCTCAGGAATTATAGTGTCCCTGTCACTATACTGGGGCATTAGGACCCACATGGACTGCAGGGTGAGCGCCCCCTGCTGGCCCCACTAACACCTCTTCCAGCAGCATCCTTAGTTTTTCCTATCCTTAGGGACCAGGGGGTCTCTCATCCAGATACTGACCAGGATCACACCTGCTTAGCTTCAGTGGGTTGCCAGTTGTGAGTTGCAGGGTGATATGGCTGCTGGCATATTGTACATGATGAACAAGTAAAGTTTTATTCCATGCTGCAAAGAGAAGAAGATAAACATGATGTTTCGGCTGTGTAGTCTTCTTCGGGTGTGTCAGTCATTGATGCTCAGTGCAGTTACTCTGAATTTTTGCAATTATTGCGCAGAATTAGAAATATTAATGAAGTACGTTTTTTATAATAATCCTTTCGTCATCTTTTCAATGCTATACTTTAATAATAAATATTTTTCTTCTTCCCTTCTTCTGGGAACAAATCTCACAAATTTAATGTATATTGAAATGGCTGAACTGGCTTTGATTGTATTTGTGGTTTTAAAGCAATCAAAAAGGGTGATTGTGTCTCACCAGATTTGAGATGCAGCCCCCAAGAAAATGCACTTACAGTATTTATCAATGTGCTTCACAAAAGGTGATCGGTGACTTTATTAGATATACTGTGTATATATTTGCAGTGTAAATATTTAATAAATGGTAGTATTTTAGCATCACTTTAGCTAAATTATATGTTGTTGGCTTCAAACTTAAGATTGTCAGCAGCTCTTTAGACCTGCACTATACTTTCTGAAATAATAATGCCTTCTGCATATACCGCACCCTTTAACAAATTTGGTTCCATTCAAAAGTGTTTTTTTTTCCCTAACTGTACAGTATATAATGTCAGGTTTGATGTGAATCCATTTCTTACTTTTTTACACTTTTTGTCTTGGTAGCACTTTTTAATTTTATGCATTTTGCTTAAAAATATGTTTTTATCTGTGTGCTTTGAGGACAAGGCTATCTAGAGACAGCAGGGTGGCAGTGCATTCCTTTGTATTGTAGTTTCAAAGAGAAGAAGCTGTAATTTCAAGAGGGATAAAATGAATGTTATGTTTCTGTTCTTCCTTTGACGTTTATATATGTTTGACAGGGTGCACAATTAACAAAACCAGAAACAATTTAAATGCTCTGAATGACTTTTATCTTATGTACTGTAATAAAGCAGTATCGACCATCAAAAATAGAGATATTGTTTGAATACAGATATCTGCAGAATAAATATGGGCCTTTTATTATGGAGTTTTAAAGAAAATTTCAGGAGAGATGGAACTGAGGAACTGAGGTCTCCTTTACATCCGCTGTACTAGGTTATAATTTTCCATGAAGTCACTTCTCGAAAAACAATAAATACCAAAGTAAGCATCTCTTCCTTGCTCACCTTCATCTTTCTGTATCCTTCCTCATGCCATCTTCACCTTTGTGTACATAATTTACAAATATACCAATAAATTAAAGTAGGGAAACTCTGAGCTTGAAGAAGGAAAGAAACGCATGTAGTGCAGTACTGTATGAACTGTACCTTTGGCTCTATACTGAATCTGCACACTATGCTTTAAGCATGTTCTCCCCTTTCTTCCAGACACGGTCCTGAAATTCTC